>NC_134830.1:42309654-42412593 GCF_004210375.1 Tachypleus tridentatus
AATTCAAAGAATGATTGTTGGCATTATATTAAACCAGGTTTAAAGAATGAAATTAATTAAAAATGGATTGCATCGGGGAAACACTAAAAATAGAGATTGGTTTGGTGTTTGAATTTCGTGCAAAGTTACTCGAGGGCTATCTGCGCTAGCCGTCCCTAATTTAGCAGTGTAAGACTAGAGGGAAGGCAGGTAGTCATCATCACCCATCGCCAACTGTTGGGCTACTCTTTTACCAACGAATAGTGGGATTGACCGTAACATTATAACGTCCTCACAGCTGAAAGGGCGAGCATGTTTGGTGCGACGGGGATTCAAACCCGCGTTCCTCAGATAACGAGTCGAACGCCTTGTCCCACCTGGCCATGGGGGGCCAGAAACAGAGAAGGAGAAAGTGCTGTGAAACTTGTTTGGACGTATTTGTTCAAATAGTATTGGTTTTCATATCTTCAACATTTTTCCAGAGCACATGGTATGTCTGCGGACTTAGAGTGCTATAAATCAGGTTTCGATACCCGTGGTGGACAGAACACAGATAGTCCATTATGTAGCTTTGCATTTAGCCCCAAACTAACAATCTTTAACATGAATGGGGCTTTCGCGCACGTCGGGTAAAGCTACTACACGATCAGGTAAGAGAACTCTAGGGCACCAGTAGAAACGCCTACTACGAATAATTTGTCTAGTTTTTGGAATCAAATAATAGGATTGATTGCCACTTTTGTAATACGTCCATAAAGCCAAATTCGGAGCGTGTTTAGCAGTTTGATTCTTGGACTTTGAGATCCGTAGTCCAGAATATAAATTATTCAGCCTTCTCTTGATTTGGTGTTCAGTGGTTTACACCCCATTACAACAGTAGAATAAAATCGCACTTTGAAACTACGGATGTACTACAGATATGACGGTTAAATCCCACTGTTCGATTAGAAAAACACAAGAGTTAGCGATGGGCAGAGTTAACTAACTGTATTTCCTCTATGGTCTATTACGTGAACATTAATGACCGCTAGAGCAGATATCCCTTGACTAAAGTTGTGGAAATTCAACGTACAATGACATTAACATCTGATATAAACATTTAGTCATATCATTTTATTCTATTTACTCAAATTAATCAAACAGTATTACACCATACAAAATTTTTGATAAGTCTAATAAAGAGATAGACTACATAGAGACTCATAATTTCTCATGTGGGGCCGAAAAAAGTCCAATAACAAATTTCTCATATCGTGACACAATATTCTTTTCAGCTTCCTTCTTGCTTTTCTTCCTTTTTTTCTCTTCAAATTTTTCGTTAAAAAACAACCCAAGAACTCGGCGTCTCCAAGTTGGGACTGATAGACTAGAAGGAAAGCAACTACTTTAGAGCACCTAACGCCTGAACTATTTTCCTGTCACTGAACAATTGAATCTAATTGTTACTTTATATTGCACCTACTGTCCCAAAGTGCGAAGCGCATTTTACGTCAACAGGGGTGAACGTTTACCCAGGTCCTCTTTAGGATTGGATTGCACATACTATAACTCATAAAAGTCGCTCGGGATGGCGAGGTAGTTAGGGCGCCACAACTCTTAATCTGAAAGAGCGTTTCTCTGAGATGCACTGCACGAGAAAAGTGTTCTTAAGTACTATATTTATGAATTAGATTAATAAAGATGTAATTAAACCTCTTACGTATAGTCGTAGTGAAATTCGCGCCCTTGTTATACGTAGAGTACCTTTATTTAAAAGTGTTTTCTGTGATGAGCAAATGATAGTTGCACATACCGTAGTTATTTGTCTATCTGGATCTAGAATACCTACAGTGTAAATTTTTATGGATCTTTGTTGTTGCTGCTATTCAATAGATGGCGCTACGTTGCATTAAATATTTCGGTCAAATACATGGATACAAATATACATGCTACGTCCATTATATTGCGATTATAATTAGTGATGCTACATTCTTAGAGATGAAGCTTAAAATAATCAAATCTACACATTATCGAACATGTGTTTATTTAATGTTTCTTTGTTTTTTCATTAACTGACAAGTCAATGGCGATCTTGTACTTCATCTTGACCAATGTCCTTAGGGTCAATTCAATAGTTCTTTAAGTATATTTCCTCATTCTCATAAAGGTGTATGTCATTTGTATGCTTGGTTGCTTAACATTGCTTATTCCAAGACCTATAAGCTTGTCCTTCGCTAAGATTTTGTCAATTTGGTTTGGTTTACAAATATTATGTTTTAGTACTAAAAAAAAAAAATGGTAAATAAACGACCCCTGCTTTCTGCTTCCAGTAAACTAATACATGATATTTTAATCAAGTCAATCAATATTAGCAGTTTTCTTATTCTAACATACCTGAAAGTTTGTTATGATTATTGTGAATCAATATAGAGGGATGGTACTTGCTGATCTAGGGTTAATGTCTTCTGAGTTTTAGTTGTGGTTAAAATGCTTTTCATCAAAACTGAGTAATGGAATATTTTGACCAAGTTGAGAATTTTTTATTTGTCATGTCAAGATAAGAAGTAATACTCTACTTCTTAATATAGCCATATCATATTACCATACTTCAATCTATGTAGTAATGCGTTGTTATCAGATAAAGAGGCTTATTTGTTTAATTTTGTCCCAAAAAATTTGAGAGCTATTTGCATCAGTCGTCACTAATTTAGAAGTGATAGACTAGAGAAAAGGCAGTTAGTCAACATCATTCGCTGCCAACACCTGAGCTACTCTTTTACCAACAAAAAGTGGAATTGAAGTCATATTATAATGTCCTTATCAGTGAGAGAGCGAGCAATTTTGGTAACAAAGAAGCATTAAAATGCCTTCAACACTAGACTTCTATAAGTACGAAAGATGGCTCGTTAGTTAATCCATTCCATAATGTGTATCCTTTACTCATATCTCCAAATTGTAGAGGCTCGGCATGGCCAGGTAGTTAGGACGCTCGACTCGTGATCTGAGGGTCACGGTTCGAATCCCCTCACACCAAACATGCTCTTTCTTTCAGCCGTAGGGGCATTATAATGAACGGTCAATCCCACTATTCGTTGGTAAAAGAGTAGCCCAAGGGTTGGCGGTGGGTGGTGATAAGTAGCTGCTTTCCCTCTACACTGCTAAATTGGAGACGGCTAGCACAGATAGCCCTCGTGTAGCTTTGTGTGGAATTTAAAAGCAAAGAAAACCACTAGCCCCCCTAGTGGTACAGCGGCACGTCTGGAAACTTATAACGCTAGAAACCGCAATTTTGGAAAAAGAAAAACAAAATACAACGGCCCTTTTCCCTTTACTTACAGCTTATCATAAGTGAAAGTTCAGAAACCATTCACGGAGCTTATATTTTATTGTGTTTTATTAAATGTTGATGAGTGTTGTCACAGTCTTTCATTGGGAACACATTAGTATATATTTCTGTAATAAAAAAAATTGCATGATTGTCCATTGCCTATATATTTGTGTAATATCACTTGGAGGAATATGAATATATTTATTATTGAGAATGATAGTTTAACCTTATGTTGAAGAACATTAGTACAATCTACAATTAAATACAAGTAATACAATATTTGGTTTGGTTGTGTTTGGCATAGAGCTACCGAAAGGGCTATCTGAGCTGTAGCATCAGTTATCGAAACCAAGTTTTTAACACTAAAAATTTCCAGAATTTTCGATAAGCCACTAGGTGAGACTGATGTAATTCTGTTGTTGTTTTGAATTAAGCACAAAGCTACACAATGGGCTATCTGTACTCTGCCCACCACAGGTATCGAAAGCCGGTTTTTAGCGTTGTAAGTCCGCAGACATACCGCTGAGCCACTGGGGGAAGCAGCTATAATTCTATTTTGAGAAGAATAGCTCAATCTTTTGTTGAGAAATATTAATATATTCTACTGTTGAGAAGCATTAGTATAATGTTGTGTTATTTTGGGTAGTACCACTATGTTAGGAAATATAATATTGTATATTGTTGAATAGCATTATCATAATGTTATTCTTGAGAGCCCCTGTTTAATTTTATGTTGTGGAGTAAAACAGAAATTGTCTCTTTACGTTTATTCTAATTTTTAAATGGTTCAAATTTGAACAAAACAATAAATAGACTGTGATTTATGAACGAAAATGTTCTTGATATATAAAGTTTTATATCAAGTAAGACACATTTAAATATGGCGTGGCAGTGAAACAACTGACGTTACTCCGCTAAGTAGTATTCTGTTAAACACTTACACAGTTTGCTTTTTTGTTTTTTTTTGCACAAAGTTACATGAGGGCTGTCTGCGCTAGCTGTCCCTAATTTAGCAGTGTAAGACTAGAGGGAAGGCAGCTAGTCATCACCACCAACTGCCAACTCTTGGGCTACTCTTTTACCACCGAATAGTGGGATTGACCAACACATTATAACGCCCCCACGGCTGAAAGCGCGAGCATATTTGGTGCGACCGGATTCGAACCCGCGACCCTCGGATTACGAGTCGAACGCCTTAACCCACCTGGCCATGCCGGGCCCTTACATAGTTTCTTATAATAAATATATTATTAGTCCATTAAAGTTGTTGTATAGAGGTATACAATATTTAATTTTGCGTGGTTATTTTAATGTGTAGAAATTCTAAATTTTTGTTCTTCGCATACGCAGTAACCACACGGAACTTCTGGTTTCGGTTTTCTCATGTGCATTTAGTGTATGAGGTGTTATAAAAAAGTTCTGAGACTTCACTTTTATTCCGAAGAATAATGTACATACATCAGTGTCATATGCTATTCCATTTAAAGTAATCTCCCCAGCTGATACACACTTGTTCCAACGTTCCTACCGTTTTCGGAAGCAATGCTGGAAGTCTTCAACAATAATGCGACAACGACAACGTTCTGCTTTCATATTAATATGGGTGGTTAGAATGATATCAAATATCTTTCCTTTCAACTTAATTTTGATTTTTAGGAACAGAAAAAAATCACACTGTGCAAGATCGGGAGAATACGGGAGATGTGGTATCACAGGAATGTTTTTGTTTTCTGCCAAAAGGTTTTGAACAAACTCAGCAGTGTGTGAAGGCGCGTTGTCTTGATGAAGACGCAAGCAGAGTTTTTCAGTTAAAATCACCTGACATGATTCAAATGAAGTATCCAGTTCATCAGCAGTTTCGTGGATAGTTAATCTCCATTACTTCGAATTTTTATTTCACCTTAGTGACCGTTTCATCAATGGACGATGTCGACGGTAGCCAAGAATGTGGGTCATCTTTGACCGATTTCCGGCCATCTTGGAAGCGTTTCATCCACTGATAAACGACAACCTTACTTAAACAGTCATCACTAAAAGACAGCTCTTGACATTTCGATGATTTCTGTTCCTCTTTTACCATTTTTCACACAAAACGTGATGCAAACACGTTGTTCTTCTTTCTGTTCATTTTATTACGACAAAGGCAAGAGATTACGACAGGGCAACACGGGCATAAGGTCTGGAGAAGTGGCTTGTTCGTGGGGTAGATCACTATGTGTACTTTGTACACATCTCAGTGAAGCTCACTCGTTCAAGGGAATGTTTTAACATTGTAAGTTAACATCTCAAGGTTTTCATCAGAGTAGATGTTTTGTCTTTACGTTTTTTTGCTATTTGTATGTTTAACTTAGGTACACTTTTTGTTGAACTATGAGTTTTTATATGTTTACTTTTGTCTTCGCGATAGTTGCTATACTATTTCCCTTGAAGATAAAAGTCAATCATTCGTTTTGTGTAGATTTTACCAAGATGCAAAAAATCCCAAAGCGATAGTAAGCCATTGTAATTTTTTTGTTTTCAAAGCCAATAAAAAAACACAAACTTTCTAACAGGTCACAGAGTTTATGTCATTCGTAAAGTATCCAAAATACGCTGTTGTTACTTGTTCTTGACAAAAAAACAACAAAAAACAACTTTAGCATTGTCAATAGATGGCGCTAAGCTAGATTTATCATTCCGGACGATTGTTCAACGCAAAGTTACACAAGAGCTAACTAACTTATCTGTGCTTTGTCAACCGTGTGGAATCGAACCCTGAATATTAGCACTGTAAGTCATTAAACATATTGTTGACCCTATCGCGATAAAGTAGAAAGTTATTTTTACTTTATTCAAATTTTAGAAAACACCAATCAGATGTTTAAATTACTTTATTTTCGAATCTAATTACTTTACTTTCTTGTGTATAAGATATTCATAAATCAGTTGTGGCTATTGTTAGCAAGTATTATAAATGTATTAATGGCGGTATGCATACTTACGAAGTGTTTAGTATTTTGTTAAAACTTGGCTGATTTTTTTTATCTCCCCAGTACACTATTCGCTTGATTGTAATGATTAAATGTAAGGTTAAAGACACTAAAAATCAAAACGAGTTTATTAGGGATAGCTTTACAGTGACATTTACAGTTTTTTATTGGGTCTAAAGATGTTTTCAATGAAAAGAATAATAATCTGTGCAATCTTGTGTGATGATCTAGTAAAAATAAAATTATAATTTTGGATATCGTGTTTCTAAATGTTGAAAAATAGTTTAAAAGCTGTATGAATGTATAAATGAGATTCATAAACCAATATTCTACAAGTATTGCCACGATTGACTTTAGGTTATATCTTATGTAATTAAAGTAATTATGCTGGGCCTGGCATGGCCAGGTGGTTAGGACACTCGACTCGTAGTCTGGGGGATCGTGAGTTTGAAATCCTGTCATACCAAACATGCTTAACATTTCAGCCTGCGGTCGTTATAATGTTACGATCAATCCTACTATTCGTTTGGTAAGAAGTAGCCCAAAAGTTGGCTGTGGGTGGTGAATGGCCTTCCATCTAGTCTTACACTGCTAAATTAGCTAGCGTTCGTGTAGACTTGCGCGAAATCCAAAACAAACAAACAACTAATCATGCTTTTGTAATACTGGGTCTTCAAAGCTGCAATTAATACACAAGTAGTGTGTTCCTATTTACAATTTTACTGTGTTAGAAAAAAACTACTAAATAAATTGGGTTTTCCCTGATTATTTAAAGTAATAATCTGAACAAAAAAACAATATTTTGTATACATTTTTTTTTTTCAATTTCGGAAAATTTAATGAGTGGTTGACGTGTATACGCATCCACTTGTATCTAATCGCCTCGGGAATGTATATTTTTTTATTAATCGAAAGAAATTTTAACGAAGCTTTGCTCAACTTGAGAAAAAATATACTCATTGACATAAATATGGCTAAGGAGAGAATTTTATTTTTTTTACTAATTTATTGCTCTACAAGGGTGAAGGCATTGCTGAAACAACTAATAATTTTGTGTGATCCCTCAGTGGGTCAGCAACAAGTTTGCTGTTTTAGAACACTAAAATCCAAAGTTCGATTTACTTCGGTGGACAGAATATAGATTGTGCATTGTACAGCTTAACGCTCAAAAACAACTACAACAGTAACTCTTTGTACGTCATTAGTAAACCACATACTTTTATTTAATAACCCGAAGATAATTTGACGAAATGGAAGTAGCAACACAAACAGTGGAAACATGATAGATATACTGAGAGTGAAAGTAGCTAATGTTTTCCTTCATGACACGAAGTATGTTCAGAATTACTGATGAGGGGTGGAGCTCCCCTGGGCTTGTATAGCTCAGTGACAATGATGAATCTAATTATAGACTGGGTTTCATGCCTATTTTTAGTATCAAGTACTGGTGAACAATTAAAAGTTAGTAGTGCCAATGCTACATGTTCTTCGAATATAGAAAAATAACTGTGGTAAGTAAAAAAACAAGTACGCAAAGAACAGGTAGCCCATTGGGTATCTTTGTGCATAACTTCAAACAAACTTTATCCAGGGTTAATGATTATGTGTGCAATTACCCCAGATCGTATAACTCAGTGACAAGGGGTATATCGAATGAAAGAATGGACTTTATATAATTTGTTTTGTTGTTTCTTTTTTCAAGTCAAACACAAACAAAAAGTCTCTTATTCTACCCACCAGATGTATCGAAACCCGGTTTTTAGCGTTATAAATCTGCAGACATACCACTGTGCTAGTGGGGAGCACTTCATATAACAAGACGTAACACTGAGAAATATTCCAGATAATTGTTGAAGAATATTATTTCTGCAAGACCTTCCAGTTGAAACCATGACGTAATTATTAAGAAACAGTATATGGCCAGCCAGCTATCTGTTTAGACAAAACTCTCAATGACAATGAATTCATAGCCACGGCCACTACTGTTGACAATGAAGTACCAAAAGCCATAATCATAATCAAACCGATTAGTCTTTAGTGAAAATGCCAGTTTGTAGATACTACGAAAACGAATTTTTTTTTGCAGGTAATATTTTTCAAATATATTTACGTTGTATTGTTTCAGCAGTTTCAATTCATCACATAAAACAGCTTTATCTTTCAGGTGTTTATTAGAATTAATTGACAATAATTAGTTTAAAAACCTAGACTCTGATTATTTATTAATATTTCTTTAAAATGTTTCAATAAAAACAGGAATGTGCAGATTATACCCAGTTGCACACCCTCAGGGTCCACTTAGTATCGCTGCAAAATTTTAGGTTTCTGGGTGCATTCCTCTTGGAGCTATGACGACCATGCACACAAACGTACAGATCCACAAACGCGCTTTTTTATTATTATAGATCCTGAACGTGTTCTTGCATGGCAGCATCTTATGATGATATGCTTTTCGAAAATACTGCTAATGATATTAATCAATAAAGTTATTGTTTCTAAATTTCTTATTCAATTATGCATGAAAAGTTTTATCTGCATTCTCTGAGATAAGCCAAATTCAAGCCCAATACTTTAAAGTCACTGGAAGATCTTCCGTTTCAACTGTTGGATAAAATCTACAAATCCTTTTATATGAGCATTAAAAGAACTTTACTATCTTGTTCATATAAAAATCGGGAAGACTATTAATGTCACGTTGTTCAGCACCGTTGAGAAAACTTTCATGTAAGAATCGCGAAATCCTTTATCTTCTGATTTGTGTCAATAGTAATGGAAGTTTTTCTTACATATATCCCCTGCTGGTACAACGGTAAGTCTTCGGATTTACAACGATAAAATCACGGGCTCGGTTCCTCTCGTTAAGGCGTGCGCTTCGTAATCTGAGGGTCGCGGGTTCGCGCCCGAGTCGCGCCAAACATGCTCGCCCTCCCAGCCGTGGGGGCGTTATAATGTGACGGTCAATCCCACTATTCGTTGGTAAAAGAGTAGCCTAAGAGTTGGCGGTGGGTGGTGATGACTAGCTGCCTTTCCTCTAGTCTTACACTGCTAAACTAGGGACGGCTAACACAGATAGCCCTCGAGTAGCTTTGTGCGAATTTCCAAAAAAAAAAAAAAAAACTCTCGGTGGATTTAATAGATAGCTCGATGTGGCTTTGCTATAAGAAAAATATAAACTTATATATATATCAACTCGTCATTACAAGAACTTTAATCTTATGACCTATACAAACATAAATAGAATTTTCCATCTTGTTTGTATAAACAATGGTAAGGCCTTAAATCTTTGAGATTATCGTTTTTGATAATTTAGCAATGAAAGCCTAGAAGGAAGGCAGCTAGTCATCGTCAACCCTTGGGCTGCTCTTTTATCAACGAATAACAGGATTATTCCCACAGCTGAATGAGCGGGCACGTTTGGTGGGACAGAGATTCGAACCCGCAGATTTGCGAGTCGAGTACCCTAACTACCTGGTCATGTTAGGTCTTTTGGATTATTTCAATGCATGACCTAATCTATTTCAAAGTTTACAGATCCACGTATCTTGATTTATCTAACAATAAGCTTTGTATATTTTCTATTGTACCCGAAATATAGCTTTGCGTTTACTGAAAATTATACCATAAGCAAAATCTCCAGTTCGATTTTATTTACGTAATTCTTGTGTATTTTGTCTTACGCCATCCAGTCTTTCTATGTAATGTCACCGTAGACAAGTTTTAACTGGTTTTCATTTGCATCGAACATTGAATGTTTTGGATCACATCCTCAGCAGAATATTATTCAGGTTTGTATGAAACATTGTTTGAAATTTATATATGTTGGGTATGTCATCGCCAACATAAGTTTAGTTAATTTTTTATTACATAATCCCCATTTTTTAAATCACATTCCAATCCTTGATTGTGTCATACATATATAACTATCAATATAACTTTTATATTATTCCCTGTATATAAATTTCTATTTTCTGGATGCTATTAATAATATTTTAGTTTTGTTTTTGTTAACACCCATTGTAAAACCACTCTGCCTCCGTTGGAAAAATCACATAAAATCCAGATGTGTTTTTCATTACAATTTTACAGCAGCTTTTAGTTTACACCACAAGCTAAACATTTTGTGTGATGACACCATCTACAAAATATTTTTTTTTAAATTGAGGCCAATACATTTTATTGCAGAAAGATTGGGTCGAAAACCTAATAAGAAGAAAAAGGTCAAAGGGCAGAGTAATAAGAGAAATGTGATATTTACAATAACATGTTAAAAGTATTACTTACCAGTTGATAACAGACCTGTTCTTGCTTTACGTTGCATAACGCCTCCTGTTGACGAGAATTACATTACGGCTTTCTGAAATGACTTACACGATTTCCAAGAGCAAAAATTAGGCAAATTCTGACGGTTGGAAAATGTAATACCGCTAAGAAATTTAGTTGACAACCTGTGTTTGGATAGGTGGTTAGTGCGCTCGACTCGTGATGTGAGGGCCATGGGTTCGAATCCCGTCACGCCAAATATCCTTATTCTTTCAGCCGTAGGGGTATTATATGTAATGGTTAGTCCCACTATTCGTTGGTGAAGTAGTAATCAAAGAGTTGGTGGTGAGTGGTAATGACTAGCTGCCTTCCCTCCAGTCTTACCCTCCCTTATTAGGGACGGCTAGCGCAGATAATCCTCATCTAATTTTTTCTGAAATTCAACACAAACAAACAAGACAGCTTGTGTCACTCAACAAACAAACGATTATTTAACAGGAAATGTGTTATTGTCTCTTACTTAATATTTAAAAAAAATCTTTAAACATTATGAAAAAACGTCAAATATTTTATATTGCTTAGCTTCCTAAATAATTACAATACACGAATTCAAAATTCGTATGGCGTGTTGTTTAAATATGTGTAAAATACGTTTGCGTGTAAATTCATGCTAACGTGCATAATTTCTGCATGGTAAATTTGTTGCGCATAATGTTTAATAAAAAAAAATGCATGTGCAGCTGATTTATCAATTCTTCAGTTTTCATAATTTTAATATTGGGTGTGCCCCCCGCTAGTACAGCGGTATGTTTCCGGATTTACAACGCTAAAATCAGTGGTTCGATTCCTCTCGGTGGGCTCAGCAGATTGCCTCATGTGGCTTTGCTTTAAGAAAACACACAAACTTTAATACTGTGTAAAATAACGCCATCTTTTTAATCCACTGTTGATAAATAAAGTATGGGAAACAAATTCTGCTGCCCTTTTCCTTGAAATACTGACATGTAAATTCTGAGAACGTGCTGTGACGTTAAAATGTTGAAAAAAGGTCGTATTTCATTGATGGTCTGAAGATAGAGATCCTTGGAAAACAGAGAAAAGAATGAGCAAGAGTGTTTGGTTTTTTTGGAACACAAGAAATCTGTTTCGCTTCATAGCGTGTCGTTTGTTTAATGAACCAGACTGAGACTTGTGATAACATCTTATGAAGACCTTTACTCACACCATTCATTTACCATCCAAGTGGTACTTGTAGCAGTTTGTGAATTCATATATTCATGCACACGCACTAATTTGATATCAAAATACTTACGTTCGTAGTGCATACAACGTGGTAACTTTCCCGAATAGAAAGCACCCAGCTGAAGGTTCTGGGAATTACATCCATTCTATACCAACATATAAAACAAACATATTTTACAAGAAGATTTGAAAAACTTTAGAAACTAGATACCAGAATTGTGTTCGAACTAGCCTTTTGAGGTACTTCCGTAAATAACTCCAGAAATTAACGCACATAAAAAGTAATATTTAATATGGAAAACGAAACGACGGATAGATATTATTTCTATAACTACTATTTTAGCATTTTAAAAGTAGGAAGTAGGTATATTTGGTTTATTAATGTCAACCCATTTATACATACACACACACTCGCTTTAAATGTGAAAAGTGTAAGCGTGACATAATTTAACACAATTCTATAATTTTTTAAAAAGATGTGTGTTTTTTCTTATAGCAAAGCCGCATCGGGATATCCGCTGAGTTCACCCAGGGAATCGAACACCCTGATTCTAGCGCTGTAATCCCGTAGACTTATCGCTGTACCAGCGGGGTACTTTTTAAAAGATTGTCCAGGAATTATTAATAAAACTACAATTTTCTCACTGAATTTTCAGTCTCACAGAAAATCTTTATAAAGCAATTGATTTAAATCTGGTGAAAACCAGTTAAAGGAAAACTAATTAATTAGGCCCGGCATGGCCAGGTAGGTTAAGGCGTTCGACTCGTAATCTGAGGATTGCGGATTCGAATCCGCGTCGCACCAAAGCTGCTCGTACTTTCAGCCATGTGGGCGTTATAATGTTACGGTCAATCCCACTATTCGTTGGTAAAAGAGTAGCTCAAGAGTTGGCGGTGGGTGATGATGACTACCTGCCTTCCCTCTAGTCTTACACTGCTAAATTAGGGACGGCTAACGCAGATAGCTCTCGAGTAGCATTGCACGAAATTCACAAAACAAACAAACAAACCAATTAATTACATCATTTTCGAGTAATTATAACGGTTTTAACTATCACAACATAACCTTAACATTTCAGGTAATGTGATATGAAGAAAATGAAAATCGTAAAACTTTCTTATCTTGGAAAATGAATTCGTCTTTATTAAAATTCATTCGACGATATTTTCAAAATTTCAATACAAGCTTCCTGCATTTGATAGATTTTCTACGAGTAGAGAGTGCACAAAATCTTGCTCTAGACGGTCACTCATGGCCAAGAGTACCAGGGGTGTATCTGTATCTGTATGTGGTCAACTCACCAGAATAGTCTGTAATTATTTTTTTTAGAGTGCTTCACGTGTTGGACATAAGTAGAAATGAAGTTGCTGGAAGTTGCATTCCTTTTTGAATAATGAGATTGGTTTGATGATGTGGCATTCTTAAAATTTTTGAAAACTATTGAAATTAAATATAGTTTTAAGTTTGTTTGTTTGTTTTTTGAATTCCGCGCAAAGCTACACGAAGGCTATCTGCGCTAGCCGTCCCTAATTTAGCAGTGTAAGACTAGAGGGAAGGCAACTAGTCATCACCACCCACCGCCAACTCTTGGGCTACTCTTTTACCAATAAATATTGAGATTGACCGTCACATTATAACGCCCCCATGGCTGAAAGGGTGAGCATGTTCGGTGTAACGGGGATTCAAACCCGCGACCCTCAGATTACGAGTCGAATGCCTTAACCTACCTGGCTCACATGGGGAGTATATTTCTTCCATATTGAAGAAAGTATTACACAATGAAAATGA
Organism: Tachypleus tridentatus; assembly: GCF_004210375.1. NCBI lineage: Eukaryota > Metazoa > Arthropoda > Merostomata > Xiphosura > Limulidae > Tachypleus > Tachypleus tridentatus. Next base: position 42,323,201 of record NC_134830.1, read on the forward strand.
TTCGAATTATCTGCGAGTCGAGTGCCTTATCCACCAGTTCATGACGGACCATTTTAAAACAAAAGAAAAGATGACGTTTTACCTTTTAATATAATCTGTAAAATATTCCTTTTAATATTTATTTTGTAAAACTGTTGTTCGATCGCACATTTTGTGTGTATTATATTACCAGAGCTTTGAAATTATAGGTATGGTATTTAATTTATATTTAACTAGTAACAGAGGCAAGTTGATGATGGAACAATATCTCTATAGAACATGGCCTTCCAGGTCAGTAGTAGCGTCCAACGACTGTACATTTACTTCCAAGGTTCCGATTACCGAGATTGAGATTTTGTATCAGCAGTTTTACATGTTCAATTTCCAGTTGAATCTGAAGATGTGTCTTGACAATCAGACAATGTTGAAACTTTTCATATAAATGTTATATTGTGGGATTTTTCAATGCCAGGCAACATCCTAGCAGTGAACTTGGTATTTAAAAAGATGCTACTCTCTGAGATGGCTGCCTCGAACTAGTGTATGCGCAAGTACTAGTAAGACATGCTGGGTAAAAAGACATCTCTTTGTTTTGCATTCTGTACAGAATTTTTCTAAGAAAGATTCATCTGTGATTAATCAGGACACCTTGACCACATGTTACTGACTGAATTTCTTAGGTTGGCTTGTTATATTATTGATAGGCTACCTTTTCCATTTTTATCCTGATTAGCCACCTGGATAGAGAGATCCATTGACGCTATAATTGAGGACGGTTTTCTTGTTAATTTTGCCATCCCACCTGCAATTCTAAGTGCTTCATTGAAACCTATAACCATAGCTGAGCCCGTGCTTCTGGGTGAGGATATTGTCAGAGTAAAGTCGCTACTTAAACTACTAAAACGTAAGAATTACCGCCATTATAGCTGCCATCAACGCATAAGACCTTCATAGTTAAGGGAAAGAGGGTTCTACGCTTTGTTTAGCGACACGAAGGAGATGTCTTTATCGAACCGTAATGGGATAATAACATTCCTATTACAGAAAGATATTCGGTTCTTCAAGGCTGTCTTTGCACATAAGTTAAGGAATCTTAACGTATCCTTTTAAGATAGCCCTTCTATTCCAGAATTATCTTAGTGGAAATCATATGAACTTTTTCTAATAAGTCAATGTCGTTTCTGTTCTGAATCTGGTAGTTAGGGCGCAATCTTCAAGTCGTGAAATCTGAGACTGTTGCCAAACACGCTTGACCTTTTAGCTGTAAGTGCACTATAATGTGACGATCAATCACACTTTCCGTTGGTTAATAATAGTCCAAGAGTTGGCGGTGGGTGGTATTGACTAGCTATCTTTCCTCTAGTTTATCACTTCAAAGTTAGGGACGGTTAGCGCTTTGAGCGAAACTTACAAAGCACATAAGCATATATTTTCTTGGATGAGGAGACTAAAACAGTACCAGCCAACACTATTGCTGATGGCAATAACCCCGTTAAGAAAATAAAACTTCTTTAGCTCGAATCTAGCCTATCTTTTTTAAATCTTAAACTTTGTTTCCTTCGAGTTTTCAAACCATCTTACCGCTATGCAAATTTAGCTTAAACTATCTTCTTACTGCTATGCAAGTTTAGCTTAAACTATCTTCTTACTGCTATGCAAGTTTAGCTTAAACTATCTTCTTACTGCTATGCAAGTTTAGCTTATACTATCTTTAAGCTTTTACAAATATCATACTGCCTAGCCTTCTTAAGTCGAGCCCATCTTTAGTATAAAACTGACCCTTACCCTTAAAACTATCCTTCGGGCCTAACAAGCCTATTTCCTTTAAGCCTTAAATTTTACTAAGTAATTCTTTCCGTTATCTAGCCAGAAGAAGTGCTCCACGAAGTTCTGCACGAGTTCTTTATATTGAATTATATTTTTCAGCATCGTTCACTCCTACATGCATTACGAAAATAGAAAGATTCCTGGTACCAACATCTAAATTGTTAACACACTATAAATAATGTCTTTTATTTAGCACCTGGTAAGCAAGTTCAAGTTCTTGTAGCCTAACACGTTATTTCTCTCTCTTTTCCTTCTAAGAGCTTTTATTTTGTGCTTTTACAAATTTATGTTAAAGGACTTTTTAAAATTGTGATTGTTTTTTAAATTCAGGAGAGTGACGCTCACTTTCTTTTTTCTTTTTGCTTTAATTTCCAGCAAAACTACACGATATACGAGGACTATCTGCGCTAGCCGTCCATAATTTAGTAGTGTAAAACTAGAAGAAAGGCAGCTAGCTACTCACCACCACCCACCATCAACTCTTAGGCTACTCTTTTAATAACGTATAGTGGGATCTACCGAAACATTATAATGCCCTCACGGTTGAAAGAGCAAGCATGTTTAGTGGAAGGCGGATTAGAGCTCGCCACCTTCAAATTTTGAGTTGTATTCTCTAATTACTTAGAGCAGGAATATTCTGTTAAAATGTATTTTATAACGTCACTGGCTGTGTCACTGATTTGGACAAATGCATGCCTGTTGTTTAAATGGCTTTTATTCAGGACTGCTATTGGCAATTAGCAAAGATAATTTATTAAGTTACTTTATATATGATTCAGCTGTGGGAGATGTATTTTATTGTATAAGGCACCAAAATTAAAGTTATTAATAGAGAAAGTTAAGGATTAAAAGTAAAGCTAAGCAGAGTAGAAGTTTCGATTATGGGCTTGTATTTTGTACATACTTTGCACTCACGCTCATTGAAAGACATGCGCAAACGCGTATATATATATATATGGATATTAGCAAAGTAGAATTCATAGATTTGATTATATATAATAAATTGACCACGAAGACAAACTGATCATAACCCTTTGGAGTAGGTTATTTTCCGTAAGTCATCATGTTGTAATATTCTTTAGTAATGTTAAGCGAGAAGTATTTCATAGTGTTTAATATATGAAATATGTAGTGAGAGGTAAACAAAATACATTTGGAAAACTTATTTTACTGTATTAACATAAAGACCAGCAGTTTGTGATTAAGGTTTGCGACTTTGTCATTTGTTTTGAATATTTTAATCTTGTAAAATTGAATTGAATAGTAAACTCATTTAAGCATTTACCAGTAGTGAAACTGGATTGAACTGAAAGTCAGTATAGCCATTTACTAGTAATGAAACCAGATTAAACTGTAAGTTAGTATAGCCTTTAACTAGTAATGAAACAAGATTAAACTGTAAGTCAGTAGAGCCATTAACTAGTGGTGAAACAAGATTAAACTGTAAATCAGTATACCCATTTACTAGTGGTGAAACAAGATTAAACTGTAAGTCAGTATAGCCATTAACTAGTGGTGAAACCAGATTAAACTGTAAATCAGTATAGCCATTTACTAGTGGTGAAACAAGATTAAACTGTAAATCAGTATAGCCATTTACTAGTGGTGAAACAAGATCAAACTGTAAGTTAGTATAGCCATTAACTAGTGGTGAAACAAGATTAAACTGTAAATCAGTATACCCATTTACTAGTGGTGAAACAAGATTAAACTGTAAGTCAGTATAGCCATTAACTAGTGGTGAAACCAGATTAAACTGTAAATCAGTATAGCCATTTACTAGTGGTGAAACAAGATTAAACTGTAAATCAGTATAGCCATTTACTAGTAATTAAACCAGATTAAACTGTAAGTCAGTAGAGCCATTAAATAGTGGTGAAACAAGATTAAACTGTAAATCAGTATACCCATTTACTAGTGGTGAAACAAGATTAAACTGTAAGTCAGTATAGCCATTTACTAGTAATTAAACCAGATTAAACTGTAAGTCAGTAGAGCCATTAACTAGTGGTGAAACAAGATTAAACTGTAAATCAGTATACCCATTTACTAGTGGTGAAACAAGATTAAACTGTAAGTCAGTATAGCCATTAACTAGTGGTGAAACCAGATTAAACTGTAAATCAGTATAGCCATTTACTAGTGGTGAAACAAGATTAAACTGTAAATCAGTATAGCCATTTACTAGTGGTGAAACAAGATCAAACTGTAAGTTAGTATAGCCATTAACTAGTGGTGAAACAAGATTAAACTGTAAATCAGTATACCCATTTACTAGTGGTGAAACAAGATTAAACTGTAAGTCAGTATAGCCATTAACTAGTGGTGAAACCAGATTAAACTGTAAATCAGTATAGCCATTTACTAGTGGTGAAACAAGATTAAACTGTAAATCAGTATAGCCATTTACTAGTGGTGAAACAAGATTAAACTGTAAGTTAGTATAGCCATTTACTAGTGGTGAAACTAGATTAAACTGTAAGTCAGTATAGCCATTTACTAGTAATGAAACCAGATTAAACTGTAAGTCAGTAGAGCCATTAACTAGTGGTGAAACAAGATTAAACTGTAAATCAGTATACCCATTTACTAGTGGTGAAACAAGATTAAACTGTAAGTCAGTATAGCCATTAACTAGTGGTGAAACCAGATTAAACTGTAAATCAGTATAGCCATTTACTAGTGGTGAAACAAGATTAAACTGTAAGTTAGTATAGCCATTAACTAGTGATGAAACCAGATTAAACTGTAAGTCGATATAGCCATTTACTAGTGGTGAAATTAGATTAAACTGTAAGTCAGTATAGCCATTTACTAGTGGTGAAACAAGATTAAACTGTAAGTCAGTATAGCCATTAACTAGTGGTGAAACAAGATTAAACCGTAAGCCAGTATAGCCATTTACTAGTGGTAAAACAAGATTAAAGTGTAAGTAAGTATAGCCATTTGCTAGTGGTGAAACAAGATTAAACTGTAAGTCAGTATAGCCATTTACTAGTGGTGAAACAAGATTAAACTGTAAGTCAGTATAGCAATTTACTAGTGGTGAAATTAGTTAAACTGTAAGTCAGTATAGCCATTTACTAGTAGCGAAACCAGATTAAACTGTAAGTCAGTATAGCCATTTACTAGTGGTGAAACAAGATTAAACCGTAAGCCAGTATAGCCATTAACTAGTGGTGAAACCAGATTAAACTGTAAGTCAGTATAGCAATTTACTAGTGGTGAAATTAGTTAAACTGTAAGTCAGTATAGCCATTAACTAGTGATGAAACCAGATTAAACTGTAAGTCAGTATAGCCATTTACTAGTGGTGAAACAAGATTAAACCGTAAGCCAATATAGCCATTAACTAGTGGTGAAACCAGATTAAACTGTAAATCAGTATAGCCTTTAACTAGTGATGAAACCAGATTAAACTGTAAATCAGTATAGCCATTTACTAGTGGTGAAAACAGATTAAACTGTAAATCAGTATAGCCATTTACTAGTGGTGAAACAAGATTAAACTGTAAGTTAGCATAGCCATTTACTAGTGGTGAAACAAGATTAAACTGTAAGTTAGTATAGCAATTTACTAGTGGTGAAATTAGATTAAACTGTAAATCAGTATAGTCATTTACTAGTGGTGAAACAAGATTAAATTGTAAGTTAGTATAGCAATTTACTAGGGGTGAAATTAGATTAAACTGTAAGTTAGTTTAGCCATTTACTAGTGATGAAACCAGATTAAACTGTAAGTTAGCATAGCCATTAACTAGTGATGAAACCAGATTAAACTGTAAATTAGTATCGCAATTTACTAGTGGTGAAATTAGATTAAACTGTAAGTTAGTTTAGCCACTTACTCGTGATAAAACCAGATTAAACTGTAAATCAGTATAGCCATTTACTAGTGGTGAAACAAGATAAAACTGCAAGTCAGTATAGCCTTTAACTAGTGATGAAACCAGATTAAACTGTAAATCAGTATAGCCATTTACTAGTGGTGAAACAAGATTAAACTGTAAATTAGTATAGCCATTAACTAGTGGTGAAACCAGATTAAACTGTAAATCAGTATAGCCATTTACTAGTGGTGAAACAAGATTAAACTGTAAATTAGTATAGCCATTAACTAGTGGTGAAATCAGATTAAACTGTAAGTTAGTATAGCCATTAACTAGTGGTGAAATTAGATTAAACTGTAAGTTAGTTTAGCCACTTACTCGTGATAAAACCAGATTAAACTGTAAATCAGTATAGCCATTTACTAGTGATTGAACAAGATTAAACTGTAAGTCAGTATAGCCATTTACTATGGTGAAACAAGATAAAACTGTAAGTCAGTATAGCCTTTAACTAGTGATGAAACCAGATTAAACTGTAAATCAGTATTGCCATTAACTAGTGGTGAAATCAGATTAAACTATAATCAGTATAGCCATTTACTAATGGTGAAACAAGATTAAACTGTAAGTTAGTATAGCCATTAACTAGTGATGAAACCAAATTAAACTGTATAAGTTAGTATAGCCATTAACTAGTGATGAAACCAGATTAAACTGTAAGTTAGTATAGCAATTTACTAGTGGTGAAATTAGATTAAACTGTAAGTTAGTTTAGCCACTTACTCGTGATAAAACCAGATTAAACTGTAAATCAGTATACCCATTTACTAGTGGTGAAACAAGATTAAACTGTAAATCAGTATAGCGATTTACTAGTGGTGAAACAAGATAAAACTGTAAATTAGTATAGCCATTAACTAGTGGTGAAATCAGATTAAACTGTAAATCAGTATAGCCATTTACTAGTGGTGAAACAAGATTAAACTGTAAATTAGTATAGCCATTAACTAGTGATGAAACCAGATTAAACTGTAAGTTAGTATAGCAATTTACTAGTGGTGAAACAAGATAAAACTGTAAGTCAGTATAGCCTTTAACTAGTGATGAAACCAGATTAAACTGTAAATCAGTATACCCATTTACTTGTGGTGAAACAAGATTAAACTGTAAATCAGTATAGCCATTTACTGGTGGTGAAACAAGATTAAACTGTAAATTAGTATAGCCATTAACTAGTGGTGAAATCAGATTAAACTGTAAATGAGTATAGCCATTTACTAGTGGTGAAACAAGATTAAACTGTAAATTAGTATCGCCATTAACTAGTGGTGAAACAAGATTAAACTGTAAGTTAGTATTGCCATTTACTAGTGGTGAAACAAGATTAAACTGTAAATTAGTATAGCAATTTACTAGTGGTGAAATTAGATTAAACAGTAAATCAGTATAGCCATTTACTAGTAATGAAACCAGATTAAACTGTAAGTTAGCATAGCCATTAACTAGTGATGAAACCAGATTAAACTGTAAATTAGTATAGCAATTTACTAGTGGTGAAATTAGATTAAACTGTAAGTTAGTTTAGCCACTTACTCGTGATAAAACCAGATTAAACTGTAAATCAGTATAGCCATTTACTAGTGGTGAAATTAGATAAAACTGTAAGTCAGTATAGCCTTTAACTAGTGATGAAACCAGATTAAACTGTAAATCAGTATAGCCATTTACTAGTGGTGAAACAAGATTAAACTGTAAATCAGTATAGCCATTAACTCGTGGTGAAACCAGATTAAACTGTAAATCAGTATAGCCATTTACTAGTGGTGAAACAAGATTAAACTGTAAATTAGTATAGCCATTTACTAGTGATTGAACAAGATTAAACTGTAAGTCAGTATAGCCATTTACTAGTGGTGAAACAAGATAAAACTATAATCAGTATAGCAATTTACTAGTGGTGAAACAAGATTAAACTGTAAGTTAGTATAGCCATTAACAAGTGATAAAACCAGATTAAACTGTAAATCAGTATAGCCATTTACTAGTGGTGAAACAAGATTAAACTGTAAATCAGTATAGCCATTTACTAGTGGTGAAACAAGATCAAACTGTAAGTTAGTATAGCCATTAACTAGTGGTGAAACAAGATTAAACTGTAAATCAGTATACCCATTTACTAGTGGTGAAACAAGATTAAACTGTAAGTCAGTATAGCCATTAACTAGTGGTGAAACCAGATTAAACTGTAAATCAGTATAGCCATTTACTAGTGGTGAAACAAGATTAAACTGTAAATCAGTATAGCCATTTACTAGTGGTGAAACAAGATTAAACTGTAAGTTAGTATAGCCATTTACTAGTGGTGAAACTAGATTAAACTGTAAGTCAGTATAGCCATTTACTAGTAATGAAACCAGATTAAACTGTAAGTCAGTAGAGCCATTAACTAGTGGTGAAACAAGATTAAACTGTAAATCAGTATACCCATTTACTAGTGGTGAAACAAGATTAAACTGTAAGTCAGTATAGCCATTAACTAGTGGTGAAACCAGATTAAACTGTAAATCAGTATAGCCATTTACTAGTGGTGAAACAAGATTAAACTGTAAGTTAGTATAGCAATTTACTAGTGGTGAAATTAGATTAAACTGTAAGTTAGTTTAGCCACTTACTCGTGATAAAACCAGATTAAACTGTAAATCAGTATAGCCATTTACTAGTGGTGAAATTAGATAAAACTGTAAGTCAGTATAGCCTTTAACTAGTGATGAAACCAGATTAAACTGTAAATCAGTATAGCCATTTACTAGTGGTGAAACAAGATTAAACTGTAAATCAGTATAGCCATTTACTAGTGGTGAAACAAGATTAAACTGTAAATTAGTATAGCCATTAACTCGTGGTGAAACGAGATTAAACTGTAAATCAGTATAGCCATTTACTAGTGGTGAAACAAGATTAAACTGTAAATTAGTATAGCCATTTACTAGTGATTGAACAAGATTAAACTGTAAGTCAGTATAGCCATTTACTAGTGGTGAAACAAGATAAAACTATAATCAGTATAGCAATTTACTAGTGGTGAAACAAGATTAAACTGTAAGTTAGTATAGCCATTAACTAGTGATAAAACCAGATTAAACTGTAAGTTAGTATAGCCATTAACTAGTGATGAAACCAGATTAAACCGTAAGCCAGTATAGCCATTAACTAGTGGTGAAACCAGATTAAACTGTAAATCAGTATAGCCTTTAACTAGTGATGAAACCAGATTAAACTGTAAATCAGTATAGCCATTTACTAGTGGTGAAACCAGATTAAACTGTAAATCAGTATAGCCATTTACTAGTGGTGAAACAAGATTAAACTGTAAGTTAGCATAGCCATTTACTAGTGGTGAAACAAGATTAAACTGTAAGTTAGTATAACAATTTACTAGTGGTGAAATTAGATTAAACTGTAAATCAGTATAGTCATTTACTAGTGGTGAAACAAGATTAAATTGTAAGTTAGTATAGCAATTTACTAGGGGTGAAATTAGATTAAACTGTAAGTTAGTTTAGCCATTTACTAGTGATGAAACCAGATTAAACTGTAAGTTAGCATAGCCATTAACTAGTGATGAAACCAGATTAAACTGTAAATTAGTATAGCAATTTACTAGTGGTGAAATTAGATTAAACTGTAAGTTAGTTTAGCCACTTACTCGTGATAAAACCAGATTAAACTGTAAATCAGTATAGCCATTTACTAGTGGTGAAACAAGATAAAACTGCAAGTCAGTATAGCCTTTAACTAGTGATGAAACCAGATTAAACTGTAAATCAGTATAGCCATTTACTAGTGGTGAAACAAGATTAAACTGTAAATTAGTATAGCCATTAACTAGTGGTGAAACCAGATTAAACTGTAAATCAGTATAGCCATTTACTAGTGGTGAAACAAGATTAAACTGTAAATTAGTATAGCCATTAACTAGTGGTGAAATCAGATTAAACTGTAAGTTAGTATAGCCATTAACTAGTGGTGAAATTAGATTAAACTGTAAGTTAGTTTAGCCACTTACTCGTGATAAAACCAGATTAAACTGTAAATCAGTATAGCCATTTACTAGTGATTGAACAAGATTAAACTGTAAGTCAGTATAGCCATTTACTATGGTGAAACAAGATAAAACTGTAAGTCAGTATAGCCTTTAACTAGTGATGAAACCAGATTAAACTGTAAATCAGTATTGCCATTAACTAGTGGTGAAATCAGATTAAACTATAATCAGTATAGCCATTTACTAATGGTGAAACAAGATTAAACTGTAAGTTAGTATAGCCATTAACTAGTGATGAAACCAAATTAAACTGTAAGTTAGTATAGCCATTAACTAGTGATGAAACCAGATTAAACTGTAAGTTAGTATAGCAATTTACTAGTGGTGAAATTAGATTAAACTGTAAGTTAGTTTAGCCACTTACTCGTGATAAAACCAGATTAAACTGTAAATCAGTATACCCATTTACTAGTGGTGAAACAAGATTAAACTGTAAATCAGTATAGCGATTTACTAGTGGTGAAACAAGATAAAACTGTAAATTAGTATAGCCATTAACTAGTGGTGAAATCAGATTAAACTGTAAATCAGTATAGCCATTTACTAGTGGTGAAACAAGATTAAACTGTAAATCAGTATAGCCATTAACTAGTGATGAAACCAGATTAAACTGTAAGTTAGTATAGCAATTTACTAGTGGTGAAACAAGATAAAACTGTAAGTCAGTATAGCCTTTAACTAGTGATGAAACCAGATTAAACTGTAAATGAGTATACCCATTTACTTGTGGTGAAACAAGATTAAACTGTAAATCAGTATAGCCATTTACTGGTGGTGAAACAAGATTAAACTGTAAATTAGTATAGCCATTAACTAGTGGTGAAATCAGATTAAACTGTAAATGAGTATAGCCATTTACTAGTGGTGAAACAAGATTAAACTGTAAATTAGTATCGCCATTAACTAGTGGTGAAACAAGATTAAACTGTAAGTTAGTATTGCCATTTACTAGTGGTGAAACAAGATTAAACTGTAAATTAGTATAGCAATTTACTAGTGGTGAAATTAGATTAAACAGTAAATCAGTATAGCCATTTACTAGTAATGAAACCAGATTAAACTGTAAGTTAGCATAGCCATTAACTAGTGATGAAACCAGATTAAACTGTAAATTAGTATAGCAATTTACTAGTGGTGAAATTAGATTAAACTGTAAGTTAGTTTAGCCACTTACTCGTGATAAAACCAGATTAAACTGTAAATCAGTATAGCCATTTACTAGTGGTGAAATTAGATAAAACTGTAAGTCAGTATAGCCTTTAACTAGTGATGAAACCAGATTAAACTGTAAATCAGTATAGCCATTTACTAGTGGTGAAACAAGATTAAACTGTAAATCAGTATAGCCATTTACTAGTGGTGAAACAAGATTAAACTGTAAATTAGTATAGCCATTAACTCGTGGTGAAACCAGATTAAACTGTAAATCAGTATAGCCATTTACTAGTGGTGAAACAAGATTAAACTGTAAATTAGTATAGCCATTTACTAGTGATTGAACAAGATTAAACTGTAAGTCAGTATAGCCATTTACTAGTGGTGAAACAAGATAAAACTATAATCAGTATAGCAATTTACTAGTGGTGAAACAAGATTAAACTGTAAGTTAGTATAGCCATTAACTAGTGATAAAACCAGATTAAACTGTAAGTTAGTATAGCCATTAACTAGTGATGAAACCAGATTAAACTGTAAGTTAGTATAGCAATTTACTAGTGGTGAAATTAGATTAAACTGTAAGTTAGTTTAGCCACTTACTCGTGATAAAACCAGATTAAACTGTAAATCAGTATAGCCATTTACTAGTGGTGAAACCAGATTAAACTGTAAATCAGTATAGCCATTTACTAGTGGTGAAACAAGATTAAACTGTAAGTCAGTATAGCCATTAACTAGTGGTGAAACCAGATTAAACTGTAAGTCAGTATAGCCATTTACTAGTGGTGAAACCAGATTAAACTGTAAATCAGTATAGCCATTTGTTAGTGGTGAAACAAGATTAAACTGTAAGTCAGTATAGCCATTAACTAGTGATGAAACCAGATTAAACTGTAAGTTAGTATAGCCATTAACTAGTGATGAAACCAGATTAAACTGTAAGTTAGTATAGCAATTTACTAGTGGTGAAATTAGATTAAACTGTAAGTTAGTTTAGCCACTTACCTGTGATAAAACCAGATTAAACTGTAAATCAGTATAGCCATTTACTAGTGGTGAAACAAGATTAAACTGTAAGTCAGTATAACCATTAACTAGTGGTGAAACCAGATTAAACTGTAAGTCAGAATAGCCATTAACTAGTGGTGAAACCAGATTAAACTGTAAGTCAATATAGCCATTTACTAGTTGTGAAACAAGATTAAACTGTAAGTCAGTATAGCCATTTACTAGTGGTGAAACAAGATTAAACTGTAAGTCAGTATAGCCATTTACTAGTGGTGAAACAAGATTAAACTGTAAATCAGTATAGCCATTAACTAGTGGTGAAAAAGATTAAACTGTAAGTCAGTATAGCCATTAACTAGTGGTGAAACAAGATTAAACCGTAAGCCAGTATAGCCATTTACTAGTGGTAAAACAAGATTAAAGTGTAAGTAAGTATAGCCATTTACTAGTGGTGAAACAAGATTAAACTGTAAGTCAGTATAGCCATTTACTAGTGGTGAAACCAGATTAAACTGTAAGTCAGTATAGCTATTTACTAGTGGTGAAACAAGATTAAACTGTAAGTTAGTATAGCCATTTACTAGTGATCAAACCAGATTAAACTGTAAGTTAGTATAGCCATTAACTAGTGGTGAAATTAGATTAAACTGTAAGTCAGTGTAGCCATTTACTAGTGGTGAAACAAGATTAAACTGTAAGTTAGTATAGCCATTTACTAGTGATCAAACCAGATTAAACTGTAAGTCAATATAGCCATTTACTAATGGTGAAATTAGATTAAACTGTAAGTCAGTATAGCCATTTACAAGTGGTGAAACCAGATTAAACTGTAAGTCAGTATAACCATTTACAAGTGGTGAAATTAGATTAAACTGTAAGTTAGTTTAGCCATTTACTAGTGATGAAACCAGATTAAACTGTAAGTTAGCATAGCCATTAACTAGTGATGAAACCAGATTAAACTGTAAGTTAGCATAGCCATTAACTAGTGATGAAACCAGATTAAACTGTAAATTAGTATAGCAATTTACTAGTGGTGAAATTAGATTAAACTGTAAGTTAGTTTAGCCACTTACTCGTGATAAAACCAGATTAAACTGTAAATCAGTATAGCCATTTACTAGTGGTGAAACCAGATTAAACTGTAAATCAGTATAGCCATTTACTAGTGGTGAAACAAGATTAAACTGTAAGTCAGTATAGCCATTAACTAGTGGTGAAACCAGATTAAACTGTAAGTCAGTATAGCCATTTACTAGTGGTGAAACCAGATTAAACTGTAAATCAGTATAGCCATTTGTTAGTGGTGAAACAAGATTAAACTGTAAGTCAGTATAGCCATTAACTAGTGATGAAACCAGATTAAACTGTAAGTTAGTATAGCCATTAACTAGTGATGAAACCAGATTAAACTGTAAGTTAGTATAGCAATTTACTAGTGGTGAAATTAGATTAAACTGTAAGTTAGTTTAGCCACTTACCTGTGATAAAACCAGATTAAACTGTAAATCAGTATAGCCATTTACTAGTGGTGAAACAAGATTAAACTGTAAGTCAGTATAACCATTAACTAGTGGTGAAACCAGATTAAACTGTAAGTCAGAATAGCCATTAACTAGTGGTGAAACCAGATTAAACTGTAAGTCAATATAGCCATTTACTAGTTGTGAAACAAGATTAAACTGTAAGTCAGTATAGCCATTTACTAGTGGTGAAACAAGATTAAACTGTAAGTCAGTATAGCCATTTACTAGTGGTGAAACAAGATTAAACTGTAAATCAGTATAGCCATTAACTAGTGGTGAAAAAGATTAAACTGTAAGTCAGTATAGCCATTAACTAGTGGTGAAACAAGATTAAACCGTAAGCCAGTATAGCCATTTACTAGTGGTAAAACAAGATTAAAGTGTAAGTAAGTATAGCCATTTACTAGTGGTGAAACAAGATTAAACTGTAAGTTAGTATAGCCATTAACTAGTGATGAAACCAGATTAAACCGTAAGCCAGTATAGCCATTAACTAGTGGTGAAACCAGATTAAACTGTAAATCAGTATAGCCTTTAACTAGTGATGAAACCAGATTAAACTGTAAATCAGTATAGCCATTTACTAGTGGTGAAACCAGATTAAACTGTAAATCAGTATAGCCATTTACTAGTGGTGAAACAAGATTAAACTGTAAGTTAGCATAGCCATTTACTAGTGGTGAAACAAGATTAAACTGTAAGTTAGTATAACAATTTACTAGTGGTGAAATTAGATTAAACTGTAAATCAGTATAGTCATTTACTAGTGGTGAAACAAGATTAAATTGTAAGTTAGTATAGCAATTTACTAGGGGTGAAATTAGATTAAACTGTAAGTTAGTTTAGCCATTTACTAGTGATGAAACCAGATTAAACTGTAAGTTAGCATAGCCATTAACTAGTGATGAAACCAGATTAAACTGTAAATTAGTATAGCAATTTACTAGTGGTGAAATTAGATTAAACTGTAAGTTAGTTTAGCCACTTACTCGTGATAAAACCAGATTAAACTGTAAATCAGTATAGCCATTTACTAGTGGTGAAACAAGATAAAACTGCAAGTCAGTATAGCCTTTAACTAGTGATGAAACCAGATTAAACTGTAAATCAGTATAGCCATTTACTAGTGGTGAAACAAGATTAAACTGTAAATTAGTATAGCCATTAACTAGTGGTGAAACCAGATTAAACTGTAAATCAGTATAGCCATTTACTAGTGGTGAAACAAGATTAAACTGTAAATTAGTATAGCCATTAACTAGTGGTGAAATCAGATTAAACTGTAAGTTAGTATAGCCATTAACTAGTGGTGAAATTAGATTAAACTGTAAGTTAGTTTAGCCACTTACTCGTGATAAAACCAGATTAAACTGTAAATCAGTATAGCCATTTACTAGTGATTGAACAAGATTAAACTGTAAGTCAGTATAGCCATTTACTATGGTGAAACAAGATAAAACTGTAAGTCAGTATAGCCTTTAACTAGTGATGAAACCAGATTAAACTGTAAATCAGTATTGCCATTAACTAGTGGTGAAATCAGATTAAACTATAATCAGTATAGCCATTTACTAATGGTGAAACAAGATTAAACTGTAAGTTAGTATAGCCATTAACTAGTGATGAAACCAAATTAAACTGTAAGTTAGTATAGCCATTAACTAGTGATGAAACCAGATTAAACTGTAAGTTAGTATAGCAATTTACTAGTGGTGAAATTAGATTAAACTGTAAGTTAGTTTAGCCACTTACTCGTGATAAAACCAGATTAAACTGTAAATCAGTATACCCATTTACTAGTGGTGAAACAAGATTAAACTGTAAATCAGTATAGCGATTTACTAGTGGTGAAACAAGATAAAACTGTAAATTAGTATAGCCATTAACTAGTGGTGAAATCAGATTAAACTGTAAATCAGTATAGCCATTTACTAGTGGTGAAACAAGATTAAACTGTAAATCAGTATAGCCATTAACTAGTGATGAAACCAGATTAAACTGTAAGTTAGTATAGCAATTTACTAGTGGTGAAACAAGATAAAACTGTAAGTCAGTATAGCCTTTAACTAGTGATGAAACCAGATTAAACTGTAAATGAGTATACCCATTTACTTGTGGTGAAACAAGATTAAACTGTAAATCAGTATAGCCATTTACTGGTGGTGAAACAAGATTAAACTGTAAATTAGTATAGCCATTAACTAGTGGTGAAATCAGATTAAACTGTAAATGAGTATAGCCATTTACTAGTGGTGAAACAAGATTAAACTGTAAATTAGTATCGCCATTAACTAGTGGTGAAACAAGATTAAACTGTAAGTTAGTATTGCCATTTACTAGTGGTGAAACAAGATTAAACTGTAAATTAGTATAGCAATTTACTAGTGGTGAAATTAGATTAAACAGTAAATCAGTATAGCCATTTACTAGTAATGAAACCAGATTAAACTGTAAGTTAGCATAGCCATTAACTAGTGATGAAACCAGATTAAACTGTAAATTAGTATAGCAATTTACTAGTGGTGAAATTAGATTAAACTGTAAGTTAGTTTAGCCACTTACTCGTGATAAAACCAGATTAAACTGTAAATCAGTATAGCCATTTACTAGTGGTGAAATTAGATAAAACTGTAAGTCAGTATAGCCTTTAACTAGTGATGAAACCAGATTAAACTGTAAATCAGTATAGCCATTTACTAGTGGTGAAACAAGATTAAACTGTAAATCAGTATAGCCATTTACTAGTGGTGAAACAAGATTAAACTGTAAATTAGTATAGCCATTAACTCGTGGTGAAACCAGATTAAACTGTAAATCAGTATAGCCATTTACTAGTGGTGAAACAAGATTAAACTGTAAATTAGTATAGCCATTTACTAGTGATTGAACAAGATTAAACTGTAAGTCAGTATAGCCATTTACTAGTGGTGAAACAAGATAAAACTATAATCAGTATAGCAATTTACTAGTGGTGAAACAAGATTAAACTGTAAGTTAGTATAGCCATTAACTAGTGATAAAACCAGATTAAACTGTAAGTTAGTATAGCCATTAACTAGTGATGAAACCAGATTAAACTGTAAGTTAGTATAGCAATTTACTAGTGGTGAAATTAGATTAAACTGTAAGTTAGTTTAGCCACTTACTCGTGATAAAACCAGATTAAACTGTAAATCAGTATAGCCATTTACTAGTGGTGAAACCAGATTAAACTGTAAATCAGTATAGCCATTTACTAGTGGTGAAACAAGATTAAACTGTAAGTCAGTATAGCCATTAACTAGTGGTGAAACCAGATTAAACTGTAAGTCAGTATAGCCATTTACTAGTGGTGAAACCAGATTAAACTGTAAATCAGTATAGCCATTTGTTAGTGGTGAAACAAGATTAAACTGTAAGTCAGTATAGCCATTAACTAGTGATGAAACCAGATTAAACTGTAAGTTAGTATAGCCATTAACTAGTGATGAAACCAGATTAAACTGTAAGTTAGTATAGCAATTTACTAGTGGTGAAATTAGATTAAACTGTAAGTTAGTTTAGCCACTTACCTGTGATAAAACCAGATTAAACTGTAAATCAGTATAGCCATTTACTAGTGGTGAAACAAGATTAAACTGTAAGTCAGTATAACCATTAACTAGTGGTGAAACCAGATTAAACTGTAAGTCAGAATAGCCATTAACTAGTGGTGAAACCAGATTAAACTGTAAGTCAATATAGCCATTTACTAGTTGTGAAACAAGATTAAACTGTAAGTCAGTATAGCCATTTACTAGTGGTGAAACAAGATTAAACTGTAAGTCAGTATAGCCATTTACTAGTGGTGAAACAAGATTAAACTGTAAATCAGTATAGCCATTAACTAGTGGTGAAAAAGATTAAACTGTAAGTCAGTATAGCCATTAACTAGTGGTGAAACAAGATTAAACCGTAAGCCAGTATAGCCATTTACTAGTGGTAAAACAAGATTAAAGTGTAAGTAAGTATAGCCATTTACTAGTGGTGAAACAAGATTAAACTGTAAGTCAGTATAGCCATTTACTAGTGGTGAAACCAGATTAAACTGTAAGTCAGTATAGCTATTTACTAGTGGTGAAACAAGATTAAACTGTAAGTTAGTATAGCCATTTACTAGTGATCAAACCAGATTAAACTGTAAGTTAGTATAGCCATTAACTAGTGGTGAAATTAGATTAAACTGTAAGTCAGTGTAGCCATTTACTAGTGGTGAAACAAGATTAAACTGTAAGTTAGTATAGCCATTTACTAGTGATCAAACCAGATTAAACTGTAAGTCAATATAGCCATTTACTAATGGTGAAATTAGATTAAACTGTAAGTCAGTATAGCCATTTACAAGTGGTGAAACCAGATTAAACTGTAAGTCAGTATAACCATTTACAAGTGGTGAAACCAGATTAAACTGTAAGTCAGTGTAGCCATTTACTAGTGGTGAAACCAGATTAAACTGTAAGTCAATATAGCCATTTACTGGTGGTGAAATTAGATTAAACTGTAAGTCAGTATAGCCATTTACTAGTAGCGAAACCAGATTAAACTGTAAATTAGTATAGCCATTTACTAGTAGCGAAACCAGATTAAACTGTAAATCAGTATAGCCAGTCACTGGTAATGAAACCGTAAGTCACTTTAATAACCATTTACTTGTGATGAATCCAGATACAACTTTTTTTCAGTACAACCCTTTACCAGTGTATTGATTGTATCGAACTTTATTCATAGTTCGCTACGCTACATACGCCTTTTTTAAAATTTTCACTTTGTTTTTCCTTTTTTTTTGAAAGACATAAGATCAAATCATCTCAAGTGAGAACAAACCTCTTCGACTTTTAAACTTACACATGGATCAAATCTACTTTCATTGATCTAAGAATGCTTATTTATTTTCTGTTTACACACCATTTTACTGTTTACTACAGCAGTTTACATGTTTTTTGTTGCTTCTTTGCTTGTTTGTTTTGAAATTAAGCACAAAGCTACAGAATCTGCTATCTGTTCTTTCCCTACCACATTTATCGAAACCTGATTTTAGCGGCTTCAGTCTGCAGTCATACCGCTGTACCATTAGTGAACATTTATTGTTGCCCCTCGCTAGTACAGCGGTATGTCTCCGGATTTACAACACTAAAATCAGGGGTTCGATTCCCCTCGGTGGGCTGAGCAGATAGCCCGATGTGGCTTTGCTATAAGAAAAACACAAACACACACACACATTTATTGGTGCACCAGTATGAAACTATTCTAGGTATCCTTCATTTAGTCGTGGCCCAGCATGGCCAGGTAGTTAGGGCACTTTACCCGCAATCTGAGGGTCACAGGTTCGAATCTCCATTCCATCAAACATGCTCGCCTTTTATAGTGTTGGGGCGTTATAATTTGACGATGAATCTTACTATTCGTTGATAAAAGAGTAATTAGCTCAAGAGTTGACGGTGGGTGATGAATACTAGCTGCCTTCACCCTAATCTGTAACTGCCAAATTAGCGAAGGCTAGCGCAGATAGCTCTCGTGTAGCGTTGCACGAAATTCAAACCAAACTTTTAGTTGTGCTATTGTTTGGATTTCGTTTTGTTCGCCGCCAGAAACATCGTCTACAGAATGTAACATACTTTTACATGAAATGTCACATTGTAACAAGGTAAGCGTTTTGTCATCAGCTACGGTATTGTGTGTCTCGTGTTTCAAAGAAACCATACATTGTGGAAGATTTGCTATAACGAAGGTACAAGCATGAATTTCGAACTACATTCAGCTTCTGTTTACACCTACTTAAAATGCACATTTTTACAAGCTTGTGTTGTAGACTTTGTCTGACAATGTTAACATCAAACTATTCGTGATTATATTGAAATTTACTCAACATCCACTATTGAAAACACAGTAATGGTAATTATGAGAAACAAAGAGAAGCCTAAACGATGACTAACATACACATACGCTTTCTTTTATCTGCTTTTCTTTAATACGATCTTATCTGAGATTGTCAGTAAAAGAAACCCTAAACTGTAATTTTTTTCTTGCTTCACTTGTAATATTTTGTAAACACGAAAATTTTGACAATTTCTCCATATTCCAAACTGTACGTTTTTGTTAACCATAACACAATTCCGATGTTTAACATTTGTTTACGCATTATTCTTAAAATAGAATTATTTGCTACTGCCATTAGTATAGCGGCCCGGCATGGCTAAGCGTGTTAAGGCGTGCGACTCGTAATCTGAGGGTCGTGGGTTCGCAGCTCCTTCGCGCCAAACATGTTCACCCTTTCAGCCGTGGGGGCGTTATAATGTGACGGTCAATCCCACTATTCGTTGGTAAAAGAGTAGCTCAAGAGTTGGCGGTGGGTGGTGATGACTAGCTGTCTTCCCTCTCGTCTTATACTGCTACATTAGGGACGACTAGCACAGATAGCCCTCGAGTAGCTTTGTGCGAAATTCAAAACAAACAAACAAACAAAGCCATTAGTATAAAACGAAGTATTTATTAATCTTTTATTAGTAGGTGTGTAGATTCATTGCTACCAATACATTGTTTTATTAAAAACAAAGTTTGTAATTTTTCTGCTAAATTATTTCTATTCATGGTCATGCCATTCACATTTGTTTTTTCAATAGAATACTGTATTTGTATTAAAACTACATTGATAAAAGAGTAATTAGCCCAAGAGTTGACGGTGGGTGATGAATACTAGCTGCCTTCACCCTAATCTGTAACTGCCAAATGTATAACACTGTATTTGTATTAAAAACTACAGTGTGTTATTTCACATAATAATAAACGCGTGTATTTTTAGCATGGGCTAGCTGTAAACGTGATGATTGGTGTGCGGTTCTGCTGATCTGAATGTTATAGGTTCGAGTCTCGATATGTAGCTAATTGTGCTCTGCACTTGCACATGCAGAAATATTATAACTGTAAAAGTCGGTTAAGAGGGCCGCGTGGGAAGCTGCTACTGATTGGGTTGCCCTCTTGCTAGTCATCAGTTCTAAATTAGGGATGTCTGTGCCTGAGCGTAGGGTCTCTGACCTGAGTTTTATAGCTCATGTGTTTCGCAAGGTGCCCTTCGGACTGAAAACAAGAAGCCCCGTTTTTATGGCTTTTACAAACAGCGATAAGTTTACGGATTTACAGCGATGGACGCAGTTGATAGCCCAGTGCGGCTTTGCTCTGAAGGAACCAAACCAAACAAACCAAAATAATATGTTCTCATAACAAGCGATTCTGACCATTTTGGTTTTATTTTATTACTTTACAACACAACAGCTGATGTTATAATAATGACCAGCTTACGATTTATTTATGATAAGTTTTATAAAACAAAAAGAGAACAACAATTATAGTAGTCCTACAACAGATCTTAAATTGTTATCACTTCTTAACACGTCCAATATCATTGAAATATTGTTTGAACTGATTGCTTAATTTGATATATTAAAAATTAAATTATATACCTAGGTTCTTTTAAAAATCGAAACACATTTCCTTAAAATAGTCGAACTTTACCTTCGAATTTACGCTCCACCACTGTATGCATGCTTTTTAATGTCACTTCTCCGATAGGACAGCGGTAAGTCTTTGTACTCACAACGCCAAAATTCGGGTTCGATTCTCCGAGGTGGACATGGAAGATAACCAAAGGTACCTCCTCCCCAGTGGCACGGCGGTATGTCTGTGGACTTAAAACGTTAGAAATTGGGTTTCGATACCCGTGGTGAACAGAGCACAGATAGTCCATTGTGTAACTTTGTGATTACCAAGAACCAGAAAAACGAATATAATATCACCTTCATGTTAACATTCGAGAATACCTTTTACATGTCACACATACCAGAATTAATAAAACAGTGGTCTTTTTAATCTACCAAACGTATATCCATATAAGCTACTTCGTTTCATCCATCGTTTTTTTTTTCTTACTCGAAATTTAGATTGAGATGAAAAATAGAATTTTTAATGCCATCGTCGAATCAAAAGGCTGCAGAATACATTTCGAGGAAAACACATTGTTAGAGAGGGGTTTTAGAGGAGCAGGGGTGATTTGGGAGTTTCTACTGGGAAGATTGAAATACAAAAAGAAGAATAGCATATGTCAACTTGATTTTCTGACATCATTATAGAAATATTCGTCACTGAGCGCGAACTGCAATGATAAAACGCAAGTCCAATTAAATAGATAATGAAACAGTTAAATTGAATTATGGGAAATGGAAAGAGAGATGAACCAGAAAAGTGAATTAAGTATAGTGACGGGTGTAATTAAAATTAGAAGTTAAGTTTTTGAAGTTTCAAATCTTTATGTATTTCAAACTGTATAATCTAAAATACTGCGTCTATCATATTGCGAGTCAAGCGCCAATGGTTATAGAAAGGGTAAGATAAATTTATAATCGCTGTTTTTTTTTTCTAATTTTGTGCAAAGCTACTCAAGGGCTATATGCGCTAGCCGTCCCTAATTTAGCAGTGAAAAAAGACAAGAGGGAAGGCAGCTAGTCATCACCACCCACCGCCAACTATTGGGCTACTCTTTTACAAACGAATAGTGGGATTGACCGACACATTATACCCCCACACGGCTGAAAGGACGAGCATGTTTGGTGCGAGGAGGATTCGAACCCGCGACCCTTAGATTACGAGTCGAATGCCTTAACCCACCTGGCCATCCCAGGCCTAATCGCTATCTCGTCAATTTCAAAAGTTGAAATTTAAATATGTATTGAATTAAATGTTTGTTTTTGAAAATTAAATATTTTATTAGCTTTGTACTTAACTCTAGAATAATTTAATTATATGAATGACAAGAGCTGGCTTTAAGATTTTTTAAAATTTATTGATTAATAGTTTTAGTTTAGTTGAGAATATGGAACAGCCGAGATGGACCAGTAGGTCCGCGTTGTTCCAAAATGTTTTGCTATAATTGTAAGAAATTTATATATATAGTCAAAAATCAGAATAAACCACCTTCAGTAAAACAACTGCATTTTGAGCTTAAATTTCATTTTAACTGTGATTTCCCGCTCCGGCATGGCCAAGTGTGTTAAGGCGTTCGACTTGTAATCCGAAGGTCCCGGGATCGAATCCCATTCGCACCAAACATGCTCGCCCTTTCAGCCGTGGGGGCGTTATAACGTGATGGTCAATCCCACTATTCGTTCGTAAAAGAGTAGCCTAAGAGTTTGCGGTGGGTGGTGATGACTACCTGCTTTCCCTCTAGTCTTACACTATTCGTTGGTAAAAGAGTAGCCCCAGAGTTGGCGGTGGGTAGTGATGTCTAGCTTCCTTCCCTCTAGTCTTACACTACTAAATTAGGGATGACTACCACAGATAGCCCGCGAGTAGCTTTGTGCGAAATTCAAAACAAACAAAGAAATTGATTTCCCCTTAGGTTACTTCCTTATGAAGGAAAAATGGAAAAGTATTTTCTTTTAGGCTTAAAATATAGCTTCATTTGCATGACATGCTTTTACATAGCACATGCTTTTGTATATTTGTTTGTGTTTGAAAACTCTGTTAACACTGACATGATTACGTCTATACAACGTTTAATGGCTTGTTTTACAGCGAACTTTATTTGTTTAAGTTTAAAGATAGGTAGCGAAAATTTGCTTTGGCCGTTCTTTTTTTAGAATGATTCATTATTCAGCATCAACGAACACCTCTTCTAAAAAATCGATCGACTCTCCCGGAATGTGGACATAAAGCTCAATTACCTCTAAAGTTGAAGGCTTGCTATGCAAATTACAAAGGCTGACTGAAGTTAGAAATGAGAGAAGTAGTAACAGAACTTGTTTACTGTTCGGAGTTCAACCATCCTATTTGAGTCAACGTTTCTCAGCTTTGTATGTTCCAAGAACCATTTCTTCAGGGACTTTTGGTCTCAGTGGACTCGACTGGATCGAAGAACAGAAAGTCTAAACAGGTAAGACCTACTTAAGTTGTTTTCCAGACGAATGGTAATAGCATTTCGTGCAGGGAAGTGTGGCGTATAAGTTTTTAGGAATGTTTCCATGGAGGCATGCAAAAAATCACCGAAGACTTCACACTTTTGTTTTGATATAACGAGTTTCAAAGTGTGACAAACATTTCAGAAGTAAAATTAATTAGTCATATAATTGTTCCACAATATGTCATATAGAAAATTTATCCAAGGCATCATAAATATATATGTAACTTTTCGGATAACTTAGCCAAAAATAAACAAATAAAATCGGGTTTAAATTATGACATGAGAAGAGTAGCTCCTACCCTAGTAAGTGACGTAAAGATTGACAATACAAAGGCAGTGATACACCGCATATTTACCAAGTTTTATCTTTCTTTACTTGTCTAAAATTCGAAATGAAGATATCAGAGTTAAATAAATACATATTAAGACAAACATTGGGAGAGTTAAAGCCAAAAACACCAAACATCTAAACTTATCGTTCGCCATCGTAATGAAACTGAAAATAAGGTAAAGTAATTAAATGAATAGATGGTGTATCCACACATCTTTGTGGGTCCTGTATTGGCGGATACCTCTTTTACTAGGAGCTTATTTGTCTGTCTTATGTGTTTGGCGCTTTTCTTTGACCTATTCTTTTGAAATTTATAATATATATACATACTAAAGGCCCGGTACGACCAGGTGGTTAAGGCACTCGACTCGTAATCCGAGGGTCGCGTGTTCGAATCCCGGTCACACCAAACATACTCGCCCTTTCAGCCGTAAGAGCGTTATAATGTGACGGTCAATCCTACTATTCGTTGGTAAAAGAGTAGCCCAAAAGTTGGTGGTGGGTAGTGATGATTAGCTGCCTCCCTTCTAGTCTTACACTGCTAAATTAGGGACGGCTTGCGCAGATAGCCCTCCAGTAGCGTTGCGCGAAATTCAAAAACAAACAAACACTACAGACATTACTTAAATTTGTGAAAAAAAATCCAGATATTAATTCCTTCTATAATTTAAAATCAATTAACTACTAGGTTTCATTAAAATATTTTTGTTTTAAGAAATAAGATTGGTATGATACATTTCTGACAATTTTATGGTGATAAAATCCACATGCCTCAGCAAAATGTATTCTTAAATTCAAGTATTATTTATTAAACAATAATGACTGAAAGTGTAAAAAAGTCTTAAATATTGAATGAAAATCAGAATACAACTACGTACACTAAATATTAACAAACAAGCATTAACAAATTAAAATAAATATGTTACAATCATCTGTACTAAAACATAATGAAAAACTGACATATTTGGCCTTTCAAACATACGAAAATATGTCCGTATGTCCTTCGTTATCAGCAAATACGAACCATGTTTGGCAGAACAATGAGAAACAATGTTCTTCATATGCCTATTTTGTTTCCTCAAAATACGATACTTTTTTACAGAGTATAGCGCAAACACAGCGATAGACATCGGTCCCCATGTTAGTGAATAGGGATTTTTTGGTTTTTAGTGGCATTGCTGTGACTTTGACCCTTCAAAAACTAACAATTTTTAAGTTAGATCATAGTCCAAATGTATTCGACGGAGGTAACAAACTCATAAAATAAGTTATACGAAAAAATATTTTTATGTTTTTACAATTTCTCACTCACTTTCAACAGCTCCCAACCCCAGTATCTCAGTGGCAAGTCTGAAGGCTTATAATGCTAAAAACGTATTTTTGATAACCGTGGTGGGCACAGCACGTATAGTCCATTGCTTAGTTTCATGCTCAACAACAAACAAACAAGCACTTTCAACAAATTAGGAGTCGAGCTTCCTTAACAGCACACATAGCCCATTGTTTAGTTTCATGTTCAACAACAAACAAATAAGCACTTTCAACAAATTAGGAGTCGAGCTTCCTAAACTATTTGGTTTACCTGATTTGTGATGTTCAAATTCACGGTTAGGCTACACTGTGAGAGGGTAAGCGAGCATCTTTTGACATATTAAACTAACATTCACAATGGTAATGACTAACTGAAGCGATTTAAACATCTAATGATCTGAAAGAGTTAAATTTAAAAGCCTAGTAGTTTATAAATCAGAAAGATTTGATATGTGTATAATACTGATGAAAAGATTTATGAAATTTTAAGGCATAGAAGGTTTCTGAAAGTAACTCTACATCACTGCTTGGATCACTGGTTTAAAAAAAGTAAAATTTTACAGGAATATAGAAAATACTTTAAACAGTTATTGTTAATTAAATTCAAAGTTAACTCAGTGTACGGATAACAATGATATATTGATTTCTCGGGATTATTTTGTTGAATTTGAATATTATGAAGAAAATCCAGTTAATGAAATGGAAGATATTTTAGACGTTAATGCTCTCTTTATTATAATTAATTTAAATTAAGGGTATTAATATTTTGGCTCAACTTGCTTTATAGAGGGATTATCTAGGAAAACAACACCCCTCTTATTGTACCCTCGATGACTCACCTGTAACCTATACTATAGGAAGAATTTCTTGTGAAACTTAAGTTTACTTTAGGTTACTTGGGATTAGTTGTCTAGAACAATATTTTTTATGCGATAAACCTCAACGTTTATAAACTAATTGAAAATAATGTCGTTAGAAGATAAAATAAAACTTCAAGAAACTGAATAATGATAATAAAAACAAAGACGCTTGTTATATACATATTGTTCTGCAACACGTGTAACCCTCACGAAGAAATACACAATTTTCATCAGAATGGTCGATTTTAAAATATAAAAGAAAAATTAGGTGATTGCATTTAGAATTTTTAAATTAATTTATTGAAAAAGATGTTGAGTGTATTATTTGTCAAATTGGTTTAGAAGATCTTTTTTCACTTCAGTTAGTTTGTTTGTTTTGAATTTCGCGCAAAACTACTCAAGGACTATCTGCGCTAGCTGTCCTTAATTTACCAGTGTAAGATTAGAGGGAAGGCAGCTAATCATCACTACCCACCGCTAATTCTTTGGCTACTCTCTTACCAAACTTGCTCACCCTTTCAGCCGTGGGGGCGTTGTATGTGACGGGGATTCAAACCCGTGACCCTCAGATTAGGAGTCTAGCGGCTTAACCCACCTGATCATGCCGGGCCTTCACTTTTGTCAAATTACATACAATACACTAAACAACAAAAATTGGAACTGAAATCAGAGGAATGAAAGCAGTTGAATATCTTTAGGTACCGACATTTCTGGAAAACTTCCTGGGATGACCTGCTATGTGAAGGTGAAAAAGAAATTACTGAACTTCAACGTTACCTTAAAAACTTTTGTATCTAAGGGAACAATAACATTATAGACACCACCAGTGGCACATCGACATGTCTGTCACATCTCTAGAAACTGGGTTCGATCTTCGTGGTGGGCAGAGTATAGACAGACCTTTATGGAGTTTTGTGCTTAATTCCAAACAAACAAACATCACAGAAAGTATAGGCAGGCTTTCTTTACTGCCTTATTACCAAGAAGTATATAACCTCAATAAAAATAGATTGAACAATTAAGTTATTTTAATATGATTTCTCTTGAGTTGAGTAAATGATTTTTGTTTTACTTTTAAAGAAGACATTTACTGACACATGTCTGGAACTGTTATAGGAATTGCATTTACATCTACACGTACTGTATTAACGATACGTTTTATAAACCACTAACTTTTTTTTATTTAACTTTTCAGCCACTATCTTAACAACCTAAACTTAAATACGTGTATAATTTGTTGAGATTAGAACGAATACAATAGTTCTGGTTTTCCTGTCATTACCTCGAGAGTAATACCAACGTGGTTTAATGTAACTCAATTTATTCAAGGGAAAGAAGATAAAAAATTCTTAATAAACATCTTATCTTAACACAGTATATCCTTTAAGTGCTTTAGTTGTTACCCACGTAATACATTGCATCCTATATAAGTGCTTTAGTTGTTACCCACGTAATACATTGCATCCTATATAAGTGCTTTAGTTGTTACCCACGTAATACATTGCATCCTATATAAGTGCTTTAGTTGTTATCTACTGAACACAGTACATCCTCTAAGTGCTTTAATCGCTATCTACTTAACACAGTGCATCCCTGAAGCATATTAGTTGTTATCTACTTAACACAGTATTTAGTTTTTATCTCTATAACAAAACATATCCTCCGAGTGCTTTAGCTTTTGTTAGTTGCGTTCCACAATAAATAAATAACGTTGCTGAAAATAATCTAAAAGTTGTTCTTTCCAGAGGATAAACTTACGGATATTTAGCTAAAAAACAATCTAACAAAATTTTAACGAAAAGTGTTTTTCTACACTTTAAAGAAATAATCGTTACATATACCATTAAAATGTATACTGAGCTATTATCTGTGAGATTTATTCCAATGTAGATATTTTCTATCAGTACAGTGTTTCAAAATGTTTGTTTGTTATGAATTTCGCGCAAAGCTACACGATGGCTATCTGCGCTAGCCGTCCCTAACTTAGCAGTAAAAGACTAGAGTAAAGACTGTTAGTCATCATGCTCACCGTCAACTCTTGGGCTACTATTTTATCAACGAATAGCGAGATTAACTGTAACTTTATAACGACCCCACATCTGAAAGAGTAAGAATGTTTGGTGGGACAGGTATTGGAACGCGCGACCTTCAGATAACAAGCCCAGCGTCCTATGTACTTGGTCTGACAGGCCATTTCAAAATGCACAGCTTTCAAAAATATACATTTCGAGGAAACGTCTATTTTGGGAATATGAGTAAAATTTACGTTGACATCAGCTACAAAATTATAAAAGTTGTTCTCTCTTATGTAGGCAATTTTTTCTAAGGAAATTTTAATAACTATTTGGGAAAATCGTTGTTACTTTTGAAGTTTCAATAATAGGAATACATAATTTTTTTAGAAAACATTTTTGTTTATTGTTTATTTTAGTTTTAACTGAAATATGTTAGGGTTCTTGAAGCTTTCAACACATGAAACCTAATGTCTTGAACTGATTTTGGTGAACTAGATGTTCGGTTTTTGGATTCTTTAAATTTTAAAACTAATGAAAAATATTTCTGTCAGACTTTAGTTCCTTACTATCAACGCTAGCTGCCTTCCACCTCGTCTATTA
This sequence comes from Tachypleus tridentatus, assembly GCF_004210375.1. Classification (NCBI taxonomy): domain Eukaryota; kingdom Metazoa; phylum Arthropoda; class Merostomata; order Xiphosura; family Limulidae; genus Tachypleus; species Tachypleus tridentatus. Next base: position 42,351,718 of record NC_134830.1, read on the forward strand.
CCTCAAAATTATGGACAGCTAGCGTTGATAGTAAGGAACTAAAGTTCCTCTAATTACGACTCGAGTGCCTTAACCACCTGGCCATGTTGGGCCTAGAAAAAAAGAACTATGCAAAACTCATAAATTGCGTATGAAAACGAAACTGTCATTGTATAAATGTTATCTACATGTAAAGACAAATGTGTCAGAAACGTGTTTCTGCTTACAACCTTCAAGCAGTTTGGTGGAATCTATTATACACATAATTCAGTATATATGCTCACAAACATGGAATCAGAATAACACACTCATATAACACATATATGTGGGTTTATAACACACTCATGTTTCGCTATAGTGCTAAACAAATTGGTTGCGTGAAAGAAAGTTAGAATTTATTGTTAGAGGAAAATAGAAACGAAGCTTGTTACATCTATTGAGTGACCTCAATAGCATAATTATAAGACCTGAACGATAAAGTTACGTTTGAAGTATGAACATAATTGTGGCTACGCTACGTGTATTTCACATTCAAAGCGAACAACAATCGTATATTGTTTTATGTTTATAATATGTGCAAACTCGTTTCCTTTCAACTGGTGTTTAACACAATTTTTCTATGTCATGTAACAACAATTAGGTGTGTCCTAATCAGAAATCTTTAGTTCTGAAATAAACAATTGGGCTAATACAAGTACTAGCAGCCAAAGTTCAGTTATTAAACAATGTTTTTTGTAAGGTTATTAGCACAGATGCATATGAGTTACACCTCTATAGTTCTAAGTAGTTAGCAAGCCTCTCAGTTGTACCTAAATAAGTTTGAAATTATTTCAAATTCATTTAATAAATCAACTGTGGTTATGTCAGAACAAAACAATTATCTGTTGTATTTTTAAATTGATATAAAGTTCATGTAATCTGTCGTGATCATTTATTGAACAAAATAATTGGAGAAAACAAGTCTATACGACACAATGTCTTTTGTTCACATTTAATATATGTATTTCATCACTCCAAGTAGAAGCTATGAAACCTAATATTTCCCACTCAGTAGTTGCTTGTATACCTAGTTGCCAGGTCGTTTTTTTTCACTTACTAATAACTTACCAATCTACCATAATTATTACTATAATAGATCTGATATGAGAACAAAAACAATTTTTTTCCTTACACGTTAAATAAACCTACTATGACGAATAATAATGTTTTTTGCTTAAATTTTAATAAAAGTGCATAGTGTTGTTACAAAATACTCACCATTTCAGACATCAAATGATTATTTCTATACTTCAAGCTTTCGATTATTAACATGCTTTCAAATTGTCATCGCATCATAAAGGTTTCTGTTTACATGTTGATCAATTTAACGTCTACTACGATTCCTCTCCTGCTGATGTCTTAACAAGTCTACTGTCTTCTCTTGTTGGGCTGACAGATGTTCCAATCTTAATTTTTTTTTTACTTGTTCACACATTAATGATCGTACAATTTCGCTACAAAGAATCCACTCTCTAACGCGTTTAAAACTTCTTTCATCTTAAATATGCTTCCCTTATTAGCGAATTACTAAAGTTACTATTACACCGCAATCACTTAATTGTTTCCATGTTAATAAACCAACCGTATCACCTTAATCTGCTACTCCCTTAGGGATTGATTGAAACTGCTGTACCACTATAATTAATCATTTGCTCAAAGAAAGCTAAACGTAGGTTTTCGTAAAACTGCTTGCTTTTTCTAAACGTTCAGATTAGTAGATCACTTTATCAATAACTTAAGGTATAGACTGTCAAAATTAAAAATGGTAGAAAACTGCTCGTGATTTCAACATTTGCCTGTCGCTACTTTTTTAGATCCATCAAAAGTGAAGGTAAATGTCACAATATATGCAGAAAAAAATAACCCTAAACTGGCCTGTCGTTAAACAGTAAAGATACGACTTAGGGATGATATGTCGATCCAAATCAAGGTTCTTTCGCTAAGTGGTTAGCGAAGAGGGCTGTGGTTAAGAGAGTCAAAGGCTCGAATTCGCCAAACGTCGCTGAATACGCTTCGGACTTTCAACTGTAAGCGTTATAGGTGTAAAAGTTGATAATTCTATGCGATTAAGAATATTTTTACAGGTGGTGGGTGGTACTAGTTTGTTTCTCTCTGTCTAAGTAATCATTTCTAAATTAAAACTTGTTATTTGCTTAAACAAGAGAAAATCTGACCTTGCTGTTTAAATAGCATGTCGCAAACGGTGCAATTGAATTTAAAAATATCGTGTATCCTTAAAAGCTCGTTTGCTAAAATAAGAGGTAATGTTTCACCATCGTCCCAGTTTATTGTCCGATTTCTTGAAGCAGAATTTAGAGTTTACACTTTCTTTTTCACGAGTTTACAACAATAGACACGTTTCGTTTACATAGCGAGTGTTACAATTAGAAGACTTAATTTGACAAGTAACATTCAAGTTGTATAATTTTGAACTTTTATCAGTAGAAGGGACAAAGTTTAACTGTCAATAACTACATGGTGTAAATGCTGAGTTCAGTATATCCTAGTTAACTTTTCGCCGCTCGAAAAATATGATAAGATAATGGATTTATCTTAGGGGACGTGTTGGTTAGAAACCTTATTACGTAACTTTTTTGTTTTTTTCAAATACAAACGCGTCAGAAAAGATAGAGTGATCGTTTATATTTTAAAATTAAGTATTTCTATATTTTGATCGAAAATTAGCGCATAAATTAGGTTTTAACGATAAACTTGAGTGAAAAAAATCAAAATAAGCTGAAATAAAAACAGAATTTGATCAATTTGCAATCCAAGTATCAAGGATCAATGATGGGCCGTTACATTCTTGTTGAAAGTTCAATTGTATTAATAAATTTTGTGGATACAGGTGTGAGGACAAAATTGTCAACATCATTGCAGTTAATTAAAAATATCATCAACATGCGTACTAAATTAACATCCTTGGCAGGAGAATTCATAGCAGAAGTTTCAGTGTGTTCCATGAATACTTCTGCATCAAAGCAAAAGCAATAGAACCATGGCAGTACAGTGAAGTTGTTTTTCTCTGAAGAATGAAACGGTTGCTTTCAAACAATACTTCAGCCAGGTCATCATTTTGAAGAATGGGTACTTAAAATGATATCTGATTTAAACACTGAAATAAGCTTCTTCTCCAACAAGAGAAACAGGGAGACACATGAATAAGGTAATGGCATTGTACTCGTTAACCATTGGTACAGAATGCTTTAACATAAAAATCAGGATAGAAAATTAACGACATTTAAATTTTAGCAATGTCTTTAACAAAGCATAATTAGGGGACCTATATATGAAACAGGAAGCGCAGAATCCGTGATGACGAGAAAACCCACTTGTAGATAAAATTGTATATGTAAAAATGGCTGGTATGGATAGAGAAAGCACTATGTAGAGGAGCGAACAATGTTTCGACCTTCTAAGCACGCCCTCTACATTCCTACATTGAATTACACAATCGCCTTCAAACATGTGGTCAGCTATCGGTCAGTTACCACTTTCTTTCTTTGTGAACCTGACGATGACCGAAGAAATTTTTGAAACGTTGTTTGCCCCTCTGCATAGTGCTTTCTCTATCCATACCAGCTGACATTACATATATACAGTTACGGCAGAAAGTGATCGTATCCCTGGCTCGTGAGTAGTTTTTCCTCATAACTTAAAAGTGTCACAATTAGGATAATGAAAGTACAATATATTATAAATATTATACTAACACACATCTACATAATTTTTTATGTAAACTGAACGACAAATAAACTGTTAATAAACAAATAACTAAACATAGGAGGGGTAGAAAGTGTTCGTGCGTCTACTTTAATGGTCAGTTGTGTAGCCTTTCAGGTGAATTACTTGGCACAATCTCTCCTCATGGCCCTTCATGATCGTTTGACAGTACTCGATTGGTATTTTCTTCCATTCTTCTTTACAGACCAAAGAATATTCTTACAACAGGTAAAAGGTTTATCTACATGCTTTCTTGCATACCTCAATCGTGCTTCTAAATGAACAGGCTTTAAATATGGAGTTCTACGAGGACGGCATGCTTTTGACCCAGAAGAGTGTAACATGTTCGTAACTGTAGAGGTGCTTACTTCAACCCCAGTTTCCCTTACCAGTTTCTGTATATCATTACGTGTTAAACGAAATAGGGTTAGTAGGGTTCCTACTAACTTCTCTGAGAACCTTATTCTTGGTTCTCTCTGGAATTTTGGTGGGGCGTTCGGAACGAGGGAGGTTAGCAGTTGATCCTGTAAGTTTAAACTTAAGAGACACACGAGACTTGTATTTTACAATAATTCAGTTTTTTAAATCACTGGACAGTTGTTTCCTGTTCGCCATGATGACCAAGCAGATAATGACGGAGATAGCGCTAAACTACCGGAAGTACATTTTTTGCTGGCTAAATTCCAATAATTATGAATCAAGTGTCTAGTTTTGGAATGGTATAATGTTGTTTATTTGCCAAACTAAACTAAATATTTACGGAAATATCAGTTTTTTCACACACGTTCTGAACTGTACGAACACTTTCTGCTCCTCCTATTTTTGGTTATTTGTTTATAAACAGTTTATTTGCCGTTTAATTTACATAAAAATTTATGTAGATGGTGATAGTATAACATTTATAATATATTTAACTTTTGTTAGCCTAATCGTGATACGTTTTAAGTTATGATCAAAAAATCGCTTGGGACGCAGGGGTACGAACACTTTCTGTCGTAACTGTTACGAAAGCAGAAGAAACGCTATTTTATAAATGTTGGAAGATCAGAAAATGACCTAATTTAATCACAATTTCCATAAAGAAACCAGCGTTTAAGAATTTTGTTTTAGATTTACAGTATACATTTGTACAGGTGTAGAAGTTTATATTTTACAGATAGTGACCTGCTTGTTAACACGTTAATAAATCAATAGGCACATAATAACAATGTCATCATAAATAATGACTGAATTTCCTCCTCTTCATGAATTTAAAACTCACATAATCATTATCTAGCTTACTATTTAATAAGAGTGTAGCTACAGTTTAAACAATGTTACTCGCATATTAATTAATTAATTTTTCAAGCACGAGTATTTATTTATGCACAAATTAAGAAACCTACGAACCCAGCATAATCACTCATACGCCTGTACATGTTGATAACCCACCTTACATGACAGTTAATTATTTACTAATTTGTTAATGAACATGAAAAAAATATCCTTAACCACTTACTTCTTCACATGTAGATGAACACATTGTGACTATGTATTAGTTCGCATGTATAAAAACAAAAACACGTATGTCCTATTTTAGTCACCCATACATGTTATTCCACTTCAGGGGCCCACTTTTCCTCCTTACCCATTCATGCGCTCAGATACTGCCTGTCTAAAATTAGGCGTGTATTTCTATGCGAACATTCTTTTTGTCACACGTCATTCATATAACTAGTCCGTTTCTTTTTTTTTTTTATAATGAGATTGGATGTTTAAATAGGATCTCATTTAATAGGAAGTAAGGAGACTTATGTCTCATCTTCACGAACTAGATGTATCATGTTATATTTATATGTTCGGTACTAATGTTCGATCTAATTTGTCGTGTTTCACGAAGTAACGTTCACTTGTTACCTCAATGACGTATTTAGGGTTTATTTTTCTTTATGAATGTATTATAAACCAGTTAACGTTATCCCTTAGCATTATGAAACCCAGAATCATTAGTCGAGCACTCTGTTTTTAGCCTTTAAAATATCCTAATCTTCACCATTTAGGATTAGTTCACTGTAATCTCTGTCTAAATACACCCGAAACGTTAGTTAACCACGCAGGACACGATTGATTAACCTTTATACAGGTTCACTTTAATAAGAACTGAAATTATACAAATAAATATAGAAATTATCCACATCAAACTGACCTCGCAAACAGCTTAAAAAGATGCATTTTTCCTTCTTCCCAATATAACCATCCTTTTACACACTAAAAGGGCTTTCACCATACTTCTACACACTGTCTGAATTTATCATGTACGAATTTCTTTACAAGTTGCTTTGGAACGTACCGTCCTGTGAGCTCATGCAAACAACGTCCTGGTTATAAATATACCAATCCCCAAAACCTCAAAATAACTTCACACATGGCTTTCAATACAATAACCTTTATATGTGGGCTTCTTCAACGCAACTTCTAAGCACAACTCTTTACACGCTATCCTTCTCTCAGAAGTGCTTTCACTTGTAACCTCGCAGGGCAACCTTTTAAACAGTAACTTTCCTCACCAAGGCCTCCATCCATACCTTTTTAGACACTAGCTACAACATAAGACCTTCCTTCAAGATGCTAAATTACTACCTTCATAATTAGATTTTGCACACGACTTCTCTTGCGCTATTACCCACACATATACACATTCCATCACACATAGCAATCTCCTCACTCCCTACCCACTCCCACGGTTTAGTAGGGACGAAGTGCTGCTACATTAACATCTACTTTGGCCTCCACACCAAACCTTCTACTCATTTTTTATCCTCTACTAATCTTATTAGCGTTAGTCGTTGCGCGTGAGCCTACAAACTAACCTTTAAATTCCATCTTATGCATAAATGCACCTGATACAAAACCTTTCATATAAACGCTGATTCCCTTCTCCTCCAAAACAAAATAATTAACCATACAATATAACTTTAGTAACTTAAACACTTAATCACATTCCATTCCTCTCCTACTAGCTATCCTTTAAACATTAAGTTATTTCAATAACCCACAAGCCATTTTACAAAATAAAAATAAACTTCTGAATATCCAATACTCTTAACAAATACCAGTTAACCTCCACATAGCCCTTGTTACAAAATATCCCATTCTCTAGTCTTTTCACACACACACATTAGAAGACAGAGAGTCGTTGACCTTTAACTCATCTCTCAGTAGAGTCATTTAAAAATGGTAATGTTTTGAAGTATATGCTATGGATATATATATTATTCTAGTTTTCTTCGAAAAAGAAGTTTAGTGAAGACTTGGGCATTTTAGTATATAGACCAAATCACAACTGTCTGGTTAATAGTTACACAGAACAATCGGACAAGCAACATTCAAGCTCTCCAAAAGCAAGTCCCAGTTATTATCAAGTTGTATTTTTAGCAGTCTAGTCCATTTTCATTCAAATGTAATTAGTGCGTGGTTGAATTATGAACGGTCAAGGCCGGCATGGCTAGGTGGTTAGGGCGCTCGACTCGTAATCTAAGGGTCACGAGCTCGAATATCTGTTACACCAAACATTTTCGCCCTTTCAGCTGTGAGGGCGTCATAATGGTACGATCAATCCCGCTACTCGTTGATAAAAGAGTAGTTCAAGAGTTGGTGGTGGGTGGTGATGACCAGCTGCCTTCTCTCTAGTCTTACATTCCTAAATTAGGGACGGCAAGCGCAAATAGCACTCGTGTAGCTTTGCACGAGATTTAAAAAAACACACAGAAAACAACAAGAAAACTAACTGAACGGTCATTTGTAAATAAATCCCAACTAAGAAGTTAGCACACAGGATAACATACAAAAGTTGTAATGGCTTTCAAACGAGACCCAAAACTCGAGCGCTTTCAAAAAATTGTCTATTCTTCTTCAGGAAAATAGAAAACAAGAACAATGACCTATTCGAATGCTGTAGTTTTAGGTCTCTTTGAAAAAAAAACATCTGTCAATAAACTTTGTTTAGTGTTTTCTGGGACCCAATGCTTCTGTTCTGTCTTTCGCTGTATTTTGATCGCATATATTATTTCACTTCATCTTACTGGACACTTACTTACGTTTGATTTTTCTGTTATTGTGAACGTAGCTTACTCATCAACATCAGATATCAATATTCAGTGACCTCCCTAACACATTTTTTCATATAGTCTCGAACACAACAACTTCCACATTCTAAACATGGAATTAATTTCCTTACATACAAATTACATCCGAGCACAATTTATTTTACATCCTTAACGTGCAACCTGAACTTCTATGTGAGAGTTTTACTGTATTGAAATTTTCACGTGTTCTACAGTAATTCCTGTACGCTGAATAAGAAAATGGATACCATTTTTCCTCCGTCATGTAAAGATTTTTCACAAAACATCATATGTACTTTTTATTTGTTTTGAATTTCGCGCAAAGCTACATCAGGGCTATCTGCGCTAGCCGTCCTACTTTAGCAGTGTAAGACCAGAGGGAAGGGAGATAGTCATCACCACCCACCGCCAACTCTTGGTCTACTTTTTTACCAACAAAATAATGGAATTGATCATGACATAATAACGCCCCCACAGCTGAAATGGCTAGTATATTTGGTGAACCCACGAACATCAGATTATGAGTTGTTTACCCTAACCACCCGGCCATACCGAACTATATACACTTTTACATAAATAATAGTTTTCATTGAAATCGGATCGCATTTTGTTAAGCTTAAAATGTTGAGAACCACTGGCTATAGATTTCTCTAGACCAATAGCGACCTGAAAGTCTTATCGAACGATTTATAACTCAAACGTAACACACATATTAATACAAAATGCTCATCGCAGTAAACGAAATGATAATTTGATCTTAGTGAGAATGTGTTTCTTTCCGATTTGTAAATAAATTTATGATAAAAAGAATACTGTTATTTTAATACTTGAATAGACGAATTAAGGGAAATCCGGTTTTAAAACCAAGACCATTTTATGAAGTTTACATTTGCAAACCTGTGTTATTTTAGTCCCACGTACAAACTTATTTGTTTTCACTTTCCACTCAACCATTGCCATAAACAAACGAATGTACAACTTTCTATCCTTTCCTCACCACACTAACCGTCTCATTCTCTCTAGTTCTAAACATACCTACTCATACATTATAGTGGTAGCTCTCACTCCACCTCATACATTATAGTGGTAGCTCTCACTCCACTTCATACATTATAGTGGTAGCTCTCACTCCACCTCATACATTATAGTGGTAGCTCTCACTCCACAAACTAACCTTCACATAACCTTACACTCACAACCTGTTTTTCTCTTGCTCCGAACATAGCTTCTCATACGTAATGGCAGGTATCAATTCCCGAAACTAACTTTCACATTTCCTCACATCACACGCACCGTCTCCTTCCCTCTGGCTCCAAATGAGGTTTTTCCTACGTCATAGTAGCTATCAATCCTAGAAACTAACCCTTACATTATCTCACATACATCATATTCTTCTCTCCAGTTCTAAACACGACTTCTCATTCAACATGGCAGCTATCACTCCTAGAAACTAACTCTTAAATTATCTCACATACATCATATTGTTCTCTCTAGTTCTAAACACGGCTTCTCATTCAACATGGCAGCTATCACTCCTAGAAACTAACTCTTAAATTATCTCACATACATCATATTGTTCTCTCTAGTTCTAAACACGGCTTCTCATATATCATGGCAGCTATCACTTCTAGAAACTAACTCTTAAATTATCTCACATACATCATATTGTTCTCTCTAGTTCTAAACACGGCTTCTCATATATCATGGCAGCTATCACTTCTAGAAACTAACTCTTAAATTATCTCACATACATCATATTGTTCTCTCTAGTTCTAAACATGGCTTCTCATATATCATGGCAGGTATCAATCCCCGACTCTAACACTCACACACAATTTTATTTTTATTTGCTTTCAGTGTTATCTTCACACAAACGTTTTTCTCTTAATTACACAAACAATATTCTTTATACCCCTTCCCACAAACACACAGTAATTCTCATTCACACTAGAATTCACACATACACACACAATTCTTTTTCTAATGAATAGTATATACAATCGCTGATCCCAACACATAACTTCCAGTACTATTAAATTAATGCGTATGCTTCATTATTTTTATATTTTCAAACAACTATTGATATGCTTGTCTGTGCCGCAGCGTTCCATTACTGATCTAAGCTGCAGTCAAATAAGCACGTGTTTTTCAGCATTATTTCCTGTATATTAACCTTTACAAAAAGCTGGCCATTATAATACATTTCACTTTAGTCTCCACACACAAATCGACCTATTGCTGAAGTGGATAGACTCCTAGATTTTAATACCCGGATGCACGGGTATTTATAAAAAAAAAAATCAATAGTAGTCATGTTCAGATACATTATGTAAGTATTTTATTATTTACAAATAATAGTGATAGAAACAATTGAGAAAAACATTCCTGATGCAAAATTCTGTATTCAGTTCGAGAGATCTGTTGTATAAAATGTACAATAATCAAATTTAAAAGCTGAAACAAAAAGCAGCCACGAAAGGTTGATTTACAAAATACGATTGTTCCAGATCTTTGTTATTTCTTTAATTATTGCTGTTCTAAGCGATTCTTGAAAGTCGTGTATGTTATTTTGTTTTCAGATTATTAGCTTTAGCTATTCTCATGAACGATATTTTATAAAATATGAGTTCGAAATAAGAACATAGTTTTTGTGACTTTTATTTTTTTTTGTCGTTTTTCAAACTCCACGCGTGCGGATCAAACACATCAAACACGGAGTCAGAACGATATAAGTTGGAATTATGTTTTAGAAATATTCTGATTGATAAGCAAGTGGTAATTAAAACGATATGATAGCAAACCACTTTAGTTCAATTATTATTTCTCAATAAATCCAGTCAAACATTCCGAATACTGTTTTTAGTTGAATACACAATTTTAAGTCGACCCCTTAGCTCTACCAAAATGGCGATTCTTCATCAGCCTGGTCTTACTCATCCAGGACAAAGCTCAGCAACTTTAAATTAAAAATCGATATTGGCAGCCCTAGGCTGGTCTGCTTTTTTGTAAAATATCCATGCATCTCTTACAATCTCTTGCTGCATCATCTCTCCTCCCCCGGCTTTAAAAATCAATAAAACTCTTTCATCTTGGTCAGCTCATGTGTTATTCAGGCTTCACCAATCAACCGTGGATTCACGCATGTGCAAAGGATGCTGACGTTACTTAACGTGTCAAACAACTGAAATTTCGCATTACTCTTTATTGTTTATCTATACTGACTAACAATTCTTTACATTTAACAAACAAAAGAACACCCAGAAAGAACAAGTAACTTGTATCGTCGTATTTAATAAATGATGCTGATATGGTAGTATTATACATATAACATTTGTTCTACTGTTTTTCTGTGACATACCTGTTACAAAAGACATATTCTCTCACTGAATATACAATGGTGATAACAGTAAACACACAAAGATTAAGAATATATTAAAATGCTTTCCTTGAGTCATTATTTGTATCGAAAATGCAACAAAATTTTCGGATCGAATGTACGTCGTACTTTCTTTTGTCATAAAATGTTCTGAATATTGTAGTAGTAATTATTTTTCTGTATTGTTAAAAAAAAGCCTTTAAATCTGTGGTTTGAGTACAGTAAATCTTGACCCTGGTATCATCAATGGTTTATCACGTTGTGACCATGCACGTTTATTTTGCTTATAGAGTTGAGATGGAAGATTTATTAATCCAGTTTAGATCCTTATTAAGATCTTTGATTAAATATTTATATCATTTTTACATAATAGGCCAGGTCAACTGTTTCCGGCTCTATGAATCGAACCCTAGATTTGAGTGTCGTAAGTCCATGGACTTACCACTGATTTACTGAAAATTACAGCAATAATGTCTAGGTGGCTATTGTTGGGGTATAAACAATGCGGCATCGTTTTAACTCAAACCTTGTGTTTTAGGCTTAATTTGTTATATAATGATAAAAACCCAATGAATTGGAAGAAATAGAAATGTTTTATTGTAGTATTAATATTGTTCTCAAGTTCGTCTTATCAGATGAAGGTCGAAGTTTAACTGATCATAAATACAAGTTTTGTCACGTGACGTAACATGTGTTTGAAATACTTCATATGAGCGTCTTATTAGAGCTGGATTTTTTAGAATGATCTATGAATGGTTATTAAATTGTAAGTTGTAGACTTCATGTTGAGGTATTTTATTATGGCAGTCTTGGCGTTTATTGTGGCTTGATTAACGTAACTCATTCGAGAATGTGACTGGCATTTAGTTTAGTTTAATGTATATTCGAGTTGTAATTTAAAATCTGTTAAGAAACGTTCTTTAAGATTTCTTAAAGTCTTTTACCGAAATTTGCTGTCCAGGCTGTTAGAAACCAGACAGAAATTCACAGTTAACTGTTTTCGCTATAGATATAACTACCGACATGACGTGTAGGGCATGTTTTCGTAATGTAGCCATTGGTGTAGGGCATGTTTTCGTAATGTAGCCATTGTTGTAGGGCATGTTTTCGTAATGTAGCCATTGTTGTAGGGCATGTTTTCGTAATGTAGCCATTGGTGTAGGGCATGTTTTTGTAATATAGCCATTGGTGTAGGGCATGTTTTCGTAATGTAGCCATTGGTGTAGGGCATGTTTTCGTAATGTAGCCTAGAATAATTGAAAATTCATTGATTATTATGGCACTAACTCATAAAAGATTAGTTCATTTTTAAATGCATCAAACTATTAATTTAATGAGATAAAGTCGTGGATAATAAATGTAATTGTATAATATTTTAGACGTTTCGTATATATATATATAAATTTTTTCTTGCAAAGTTTCTAGTAAAACTGTGAAGAAAATATTTTTGCTATGTGTATTTGTTTCATTACTGGTATACGTATTAGTCATTAAGTATTTGGCACAATTATCTGCTAGTTTTAGTTGATTAAGCTGTTTTATCAATAGTTTCTATAAATATAATTTACAGCCCTGACAAAGCAAGGTAGCATTAAGCCTTGCTCGCTTTACTAGTTTTATATTTGACCTAAGATGATATGAATTTTTCTTTATTTGATATATTTATGTATGATTTTCTTGGATACATTTTAAAGTTTAGTAGAACCTTCATTTGTTAGAACTTTTGTTTAGTTAAAGAAATAATTTTAGCAGTTATTTACTAATTTTAATGAGTTTTTTTTTAATAGCTGGGCCATTCAATTTTGTGATACGATTCCCCGTTAAATTATTTAATGGTGTGTGAATATGCGCTTTTGGCTGTTTAATTTGCTCTTCAATTTTCTTATTAAAAGTTAAATGGTCCCATAACTTCAATTGAACGATGGTTGACACTGATCCAACAAAATCTGTGACAATTTTTATAGAGAGCATCTTAACTCAGCTGTCTGTATCATTACATTTACAACTACGACAACTGTATCAGACATCTTAACTCAGCTGTCTGTATCATTACATTTATAACTACGACAACTGTATTAGACATCTTAACTCAGCTGTCTGTATCATTACATTTACAACTACGACAACTGTATTAGACATCTTAACCCAGCTGTCTGTATTATTACATTTATAACTATGACAACTGTATTAGACATCTTAACTCAGCTGTCTGTATCATTACATTTACAACTACGACAACTGTATTAGACATCTTAACTCAGCTGTCTGTATCATTACATTTACAACTACGACAACTGTATTAGACATTTTAACCCAGCTGTCTGTATCATTACATTTATAACTACGACAACTGTATTAGACATCTTAACTCAGCTGTCTGTATCATTACATTTACAACTACGACAACTGTATTAGACATCTTAACTCAGCTGTCTGTATCATTACATTTACAACTACGACAACTGTATCAGACATCTTAACCCAGCTGTCTGTATCATTACATTTATAACTACGACAACTGTATTAGACATCTTAACTCAGCTGTCTGTATCATTACATTTACAACTACGACAACTGTATTAGACATCTTAACCCAGCTGTCTGTATTATTACATTTATAACTACGACAACTGTATTAGACATCTTAACTCAGCTGTCTGTATCATTACATTTACAACTACGACAACTGTATTAGACATTTTAACCCAGCTGTATGTATCATTACATTTATAACTACGACAACTGTATTAGACATCTTAACTCAGCTGTCTGTATCATTACATTTACAACTACGACAACTGTATTAGACATCTTAACTCAGCTGTCTGTATCATTACATTTACAACTACGACAACTGTATCAGACATCTTAACTCAGCTGTCTGTATCATTACATTTACAACTACGACAACTGTATTAGACATCTTAACCCAGCTGTCTGTATCATTACATTTACAACTACGACAACTGTATTAGAAATCTTAACTCAGCTGTCTGTATCATTACATTTACAACTACGACAACTGTATTAGACATATTCTGCTGTGTAACACACTTTATACATTTAATTGTTTTATTTCACATTCTCATAACTTTCAGATTATATAATTACTACATAATTGTTTTTCACATTCTTATAACTTTCAGATTATATAAATGCTATATAATTGTTCTTTTCACATTCTTATAACTTTCAGATTTTGTAATTACTATATAATTGTTTTTTCACATTCTTATAACTTTCAGATTATGTAATTACTACATAATTGTTTTTTTCACATTATTATAACTTTCAGGTTATATAATTATTACATAATTGTTTTTTTACATTCTTATAACTTTCAGATTATATAATTACTATGTAATTGTTTTTTCACATTATTATAACTTTGAGGTTTTTAATTACTATATAATTGTATTTTGTCACATTATTATAACTTTCAGGTTATATAATTACCACTCCAGACGTTTTGTGCCTCCCTGGATTAAAGCGTATTTTTAGCTAACCACTATTTATTTTGGTAGAAATCCTGGATCTGATAAGCTGTTGATAAAGACTTGAAAAAGGATCTAGATGTGACAAAAAAAATCAGATGTAGAAATGATTATCAAAGCAGGAAAGGATTATAGTGTTAATGAAGAAAGAAGGAAACAGTGTAGCTATGAAACCTTAACTGTCAATATTTAATGGCAAAGGGACATGACATGATAAGTGGTTTTTGTTTCTATGGAACCTGGGTATAGATTATTTTTAGTCCAAGAGACCAAGATTTCGTCCTTTCTGGTCCTTTCTCAAAGTATCTACAAGCCGTACTTATTTTGAAAATCTTGTATTAAATCACCAAAATTTGGCTCATAAAAACCATATTTAGGACTATTTGAATACTTGAAAATTTTGAACTAGGCACTTATTGAAACGCATTATAGAGCAGTAGTAGCACTTATTCTCACCAACTGTTGTGCTATACTGTTTTAAAATTTTAACAGCTAAGACCTCCTTCTTCTTGCATTGATCAATATATATCTTTTGGTGCAATATTGGTAAGGTAGCATATTTAGTAATTACAACAAATGTAATTATATGGATTTAATTTGTTTGGAATTAAACACAAAGCTACACAATGGGCTATCTGTGCTCTGCCCACCACCAAAACCCAGTTTGTAGCGCTCTCAGTCCGAAGATATGCTGCTGTGCTACTAGGAGGCTGTAGTTATATTCAACATGTTCCAGAAAAAGACGTCCACCATTGCTATTCTTTGGAGTGCGAACTATTTTTCGAGTAGATACTGATTTTGTCAGCAGTCCTAAACTTTTAAGCTCCACTGAATAAATGTGTGAATTAAATAAATTTAATGTACATTTTATGAAAATATGTGTAGTTTATAGTGTGCACGTGAAATATTTAAGGTTTCTTAATATATTAGAGTAATTCAAAATCAGGTGGGCTCGGTATGGCCAGGTGGTTAAGGCATTCGACTTGCAACCTGAGGGTCGCGAGTTCGAATCCTCGTCACACTAAACATATTCGTTGTTTTAACCGTGTGGGCGATATTATGTGAGGTCAATCCCACTATTCGTTGGTAAAAGAGTTGGTGGTGGGTAGTGATGACTAGCTGCTTCCCTCTAGTCTCATTCTATTAAGTTAAGGACGGCCTGCGCAGATAATCCTCGAGTAGCTTTGCACGAAATTCCAAAAAAGAGAAATAGATATCTTCCTTTGAATTAATTTCAGGCGTACACCTATATCCACGGCCCGGCATGGTCAGGTGGGTTAAGGCGTTCGACTTGTAATTTGAGGGTGGTGGGTTCGAATCCCTGTCGCACCAAACAAACACCTTCTAGCCATGTGCGCATTATAATGATACGGTCAATCCCACTATTCGTTGGTAAAAGCGTAGCCCAAGATTTCGCGGTGTGTGGTGATGACTTGCTTGCCTTCCCTCTCGTCTTACACTGCTAAATTAGGGACGGTTAGAGCAGATAGCCCTTGTGTAGCTTTGCGCGAAATTCAAAAATAAACGTTTCATTGACCAGTGTAATTTCGCGTTTACTGTTTATCGTTCACGGACACATGGCTGGTGGGAAACAACTAAATTCGTCAACAGATATCAAGTGTTAAACTTTTCCTAAGTGGTTGATTAATGATACACATTATGCTGTGTGTGTTTGAAAAATCGTCCTCGTGTTATCAACCAGCGCTTTGAAGGAAAATAAAACATATTTTAGAGCAGGAAAAATATAACAGCAAATTCTTAACATGTGATATATTCAAAGTTTTGTTTTTTAGAGTAGTAAAAAAAAACACAAAAACAAGGAGAGTACGAAAAAATTGAGTAGAGTATACTCGAAGAAGCAGGCAAGATTACGTGACTAAAAGTACATTACGTCTAAAGTCTTTTGTGTTTGTTACGGAAGCTTACTTCTTCGTCTTGTACCCGTCGTTCTACACTTGTATCCACGTAGCTCTTTGTGTAAGAGAATACCGAAAAACTTTGGAAGAAAGATATGATAGGAGCTAGCTACACGCAGAGATTACAAACAATACATTTTTCAGCTGGCGAATACGTGTGTGAACTTGCAAAGTTTTGTTTTGCATCCACTTCGCATGTATTCGTGAAAAAGCTGTCAAACATTAACACGTATGTACACGAAAACATCCATTCTCTAAGTATGTTTAGATTTTTTTATGTCAGGCTACTCTCACGTTATTAAAACCTGATAATTTGCGTTAATACTCAGAATTTTGGTATATAGTAGAAAATTTTCTCGCCTTATCCTTTTTGTGACTCTTAAATTCAGAGTGTGGGCTTTGTACAGGGTGGGACAAAAAGAACCCAGACCAATTTAAGTATTGTTTGTTTCAAAGTAATAAGTTAAGTATAATATACGTACTATATGTGATATTTTAGCACCATCTGAGTAACATCTACATTTTAAAACTTTTCACTCCGCCATATAGTTAATGTGTGTTATTAGGAATCTTGATGTTTCTATTAAGAAACCCTCTGACTAAAGCAGAACTTAGTCACTGCTGAATTACCCGTTGGTTTTATCCTGTCTTCTTTTGTAAGTATAAAATCCTAAACACAGGCTACTTCAGAATATTTACCAGGAAAACAATACATATACATATGGGAAACAAAAGTTAGTAAATATAAAGGTATCTTCTACGTCTATCAGTTAATCTCTATCGTATCAATGGACAATTTTACAGTATTTTATTGTTGCTAATGAGTCTTTCGAACGTTGAATAGAATATTTCAATATATTTTTACTCTATAGGAGAACTGGATCAAACTGGATCAGGTTGAGAACATTTCTAGATAGCTGGCTGTCTACCCGATGGTTGTCTTACTTGTTTTGGCCCCCGCTAGTACAGGGGTTCGATTCCCCTCGGTGGACTCAGCAGATAGCCCGATGTGGCTTTGCTATATGAAAACACAAACACTTTTACTTGTTTTAACTTCTCCGAAGTAAGTATTGTTTGAAACTAGTTTACAGTTAAATGTAAACCATAGGCGATTCTAGCTTCTAATACTCCTTTAGGAAATGTAATGTAGCAATCAATTTGATGTAACAAAACAAAACCTGACTATAACGTTCCATTTGTGATCTATTTCAAATTTTAAAGCTAATGTCGTAGTGCAAGATGTTGACTGTTTTCACGTATTAAAGTGCTATTTTTAGTTTACGATAATTCACGAAGTTTAATGGTTTGTTTTTAAGATTGTTGGCATGGACTGGTCTCTCGAGACTAAGGACTAATTAGGTATAAGAATAATTAAATATTTAATTAAGTTTAATACTGTACACCCCCCCAAAAAAAAGCACTGCCACATGTTAAAACATTTTCAGGTTGGACGCTCATACAGAAACATATCTATACACATTTAGAAACTTGAAATTGTTGTAAGGACATACGATTGTATAAAAAAATGTTGCTGTAAGTTTATTTATAAAATTGTATCAGAACAACGAGTATCAACTTATATCTATTGTTTGTTTGTTTGTTTTTGAATTTCCAGCAAAGCTACTCGTGGGCTATCTGCGCTAGCCGTCCCTAATTTAGCAATGTAAGACTAGAGGTAAGGCAGCTAGTCATCACCACCCGTCGCCAACTCTTGGGCTACTCTTTTACAAAGGAGTAGTGGGATTGACCATCACATTATAACCCCACGAATGAAAAGGAGAGCATATTTGGTGCGACGGGGATTCACACCCGCGACCCTCAAATTACGAGTTCAACGCCTTAACCATCATCAGAGACAGTCCAGTCTTCTATCGTGCTAAAACTATTACTGACACTCCGCAGGTTTTATAACTTCCTAAGTGCTCTGCAACTTCTTCAAAAGAAGTGTATTAAATTATTCTTGTATTTGCTTTCTTATTATTGGCATTTTTTCGATGTTCAAATTGGTAAATAAACTCCATTTTAATTTTGCGAGTGTTAACCCCTGTTTAATATTGTAAAATACACAATACCGCACGTGTTAGCTAAATTAACATTACTTTTAACTCTCCTTTTCATTTTCTAACATTAAGAAAACGTAGTTTTTACTTTGTTTATTAGATCGTAGTAATGACATCGTAAGCACTTGAGTGATTGAATCAACTCAAAGTTTTGTAGCAAAACTATAAGAGAAACAATAACGGATAGAATGAAATCAAATAATAACTTATGTAAACCGGTGGCTTATATAACCAAAATCAAGGGTTAATATAACTATGCCGCCCTTTCTCCTCTTATTTCTATACACAGTTGAATCCAACTGACTAAAATCCGCCGTCTTTTTGCAGTTAAGAAACAACTGAAATGCTCAAAGAAATATTTAATTAACAAAAATTTGAACCACTCGTTGAACTGGGTGAAAACATTGTTTCGAATTTTCAGTGAATGACTACACAGGTGATTATATGTTTTGGGGAAATAAGGAAAACATAACGTATTTTTATACCAATTGTAAATCCACACAGTCATATGCTAAGTGTCAAGTTTCATGCTATCTTTCATTATAGGGGATTAACGTTTAAAGTAGGATTTTCATTTTATAAAACAACGAAACCAAACAAGAAATGTTTGTTTTTATATACTTTACTGGGATTTTTTTTTAGTTTAATTATGAGTGTGAACAAAAGCCAGTGAAAGATTTGTAATCAAAGAGAACAAAAAGAAATTTACTGTAGCTAAACTGAACAAAACTGAAAACGTACAAACCAAAGGATTTTTCTGAATGTCTAAGCACGCCCTTCTCTGAAACTCGCCTGAGATCAAAATCATGTGAAGCTGCCTCGTGGCATACCCCACGTGTCACGCGCACTAAAGAAAGAAGGGGAGGAGCATGGTGGTTTATTTTTTTTATTGTTTAGAAAAACGTGTTCGACGTTGTTGTTAAAACGTCACTTTCTAATTAGAGATATATTTTAACGCTCATTAATTGGTACGAAGTGGTATGAGGTAAGCTTAATAAAGTGATATTAGCCCACTTGTTATAAAGGTTCGGTCCCAACTTTCAACATACGTGAAAAGAAGTCATAAAATCTAAATAATAAAATCGAAATAAACACACACACAAAATCACATGCAGGTAGGTGTAGGCTAAACTTACTATGAGAGAATGGTCTCATGGCTACTGATACGGTTAATATTAGAAGTGTTTTGAATAAGTTATGAGACCAACTGAAGATAATTATGAATCTTGGTAACTCCTGACACGAATGAAAAATTTTAAACTAACAAGTCGCCCTATCTTCAGTGTGTTTATTATAAAAAAAAAATTCTTGTTTCGATTTTCAAACGGTTTTGATATATTACTACGAAGTTTATTTGTATAGTCCTGAACACGTTTTAGGACCAGTTAAACTGAAATAAGAATAGCATTTTGTTTTATTGGAAATAGCTGGAAACGCTAAACTACATTCGACGATTTTAACGTATCAGCTGTTGAAAGAAATAAAAGCCAACAAAGTTTAGAAAATCAGAATATACACGGTTTTGAAACAACCATTTTGCTTTTCGGATCTGGATTATCGATAAACAGGGGAATTGATACGTGGATTATGTTTTATCCGAAGAGTGTGTGTTTATGACCTGAGTTACGTTTTAACTGGAGTTAAATAGAGAGCGAGAGAAAGAGACTTATTTAATCTTATACTTTGAGATTATATATTGTCACAGTTTTGAGGTCATTAAGTATATGACTTCGTTTTGAAAAAAAAAAAAAAACATTATAAGAAATCCCTCGGTCTTTAGAGGTTCCAACTCTGTGTTTACCATTTTTTCTCCATATTTCAATGTAGATGTCAACTTTCTGAACAGCTTGTTTTTATAATGGAATAAATAATGTTTAGATAAATTTGAAATATGTTATTTCTTTCCCAGAAAACTTTCTACAGCCGAGTGTACGTGCTTTAAAATGTTGGGGAAAGTCACTGATTACAATTTGAAACAACACTCACGTTTCGGTTCGTAGGAACATTTAAGAAGGGTTTAAAAATGTTGTTGGAGAAATCACTGCAATACTTTACACTGTAAGGTGATTTAATGATAATCACATTAACTCTTATAATGGGAAAGACAGCGGTCTTCTCTATTTGTGATAATCACATTAACTCTTACTTATAGTAGGAAAGACAGCGGTCTTCTCTATTTGTGATAATCACATTAACTCTTACTTATAATGGGAAAGACAGCGGTCTTCTCTATTTGTGATAATCACATTAACTCTTATAATGGGAAAGACAGCGGTCTTCTCTATTTGTGATAATCACATTAACTCTTACTTATAGTAGGAAAGACAGCGGTCTTCTCTATTTGTGATAATCACATTAACTCTTACTTATAATGGGAAAGACAGTGGTCTTCTCTATTTGTGATAATCACATTAACTCTTATAATGGGAAAGACAGCGGTCTTCTCTATTTGTGATAATCACATTAACTCTTACTTATAGTAGGAAGACAGCGGTCTTCTCTATTTGTGATAATCACATTAACTCTTATAATGGGAAAGACAGCGGTCTTCTCTATTTGTGATAATCACATTAACTCTTACTTATAGTAGGAAAGACAGCGGTCTTCTCTATTTGTGATAATCACATTAACTCTTACTTATAATGGGAAAGACAGCGGTCTTCTCTATTTGTGATAATCACATTAACTCTTACTTATAGTAGGAAAGACAGCGGTCTTCTCTATTTGTGATAATCACATTAACTCTTACTTATAGTAGGAAAGACAGCGGTCTTCTCTATTTGTGATAATCACATTAACTCTTACTTATAATGGGAAAGACAGCGGTCTTCTCTATTTGTGATAATCACATTAACTCTTATAATGAGAAAGACAGCGGTCTTCTCTATTTGTGATAATCACATTAACTCTTATAATGGGAAAGACAGCGGTCTTCTCTATTTGTGATAATCACATTAACTCTTACTTATAGTAGGAAAGACAGCGGTCTTCTCTTTTTGTGATAATCACATTAACTCTTACTTATAGTAGGAAAGACAGCGGTCTTCTCTATTTGTGATAATCACATTAACTCTTATAATGGGAAAGACAGCGGTCTTCTCTATTTGTGATAATCACATTAACTCTTACTTATAGTAGGAAAGACAGCGGTCTTCTCTATTTGTGATAATCACATTAACTCTTATAATGGGAAAGACAGCGGTCTTCTCTATTTGTGATAATCACATTAACTCTTATAATGGGAAAGACAGCGGTCTTCTCTATTTGTGATAATCACATTAACTCTTACTTATAGTAGGAAAGACAGCGGTCTTCTCTATTTGTGATAATCACATTAACTCTTATAATGGGAAAGACAGCGGTCTTCTCTATTTGTGATAATCACATTAACTCTTACTTATAGTAGGAAAGACAGCGGTCTTCTCTATTTGTGATAATCACATTAACTCTTATAATGGGAAAGACAGCGGTCTTCTCTATTTGTGATAATCACATTAACTCTTACTTATAATGGGAAAGACAGCGGTCTTCTCTATTTGTGATAATCACATTAACTCTTATAATGGGAAAGACAGCGGTCTTCTCTATTTGTGATAATCACATTAACTCTTACTTATAGTAGGAAAGACAGCGGTCTTCTCTATTTGTGATAATCACATTAACTCTTACTTATAATGGGAAAGACAGCGGTCTTCTCTATTTGTGATAATCACATTAATTAACTCTTACTTATAGTAGGAAAGACAGCGGTCTTCTCTATTTGTGATAATCACATTAACTCTTATAATGGGGAAGACAGCGGTCTTCTCTTTTTGTTCCACTATTCTAATTTTCTTTACTTGATGTAAAATATGGGCATTTTCGAAGTAGTATTTCATTCCACCTATTCTTTGTAAAGTACGAGTGAAAGTGGATTGACCAAATCTCACTAGATTACATGTGAAAATAACTAGGTAAACCCAACTGTTATAATAAACCATATATTTTTAAAAGAAGGCTTATGAAGTACTTCAGCGATGGCTGCTTACCACCAGTTTTTATAGTCACCATCAAAGCTAAACCAGTTATATCAAAGATTAAGCTATTCATCCATTCAGATGATCATTTTAATTGATAGTAAACAGAACTTCGTATAATTAACACTACACTCAATGTATTAATTTTTAGTAATGTGCACGTGTAAGACACGTTTCAACAGCATGTTGGTATTAAATGTGTGTGAGCAGGGTGAAGTCTGATCAAATAGTGCTAAGAGTTCAGCATACATACACATCAATATAAGTCTGAATTGTAAAAGACTTGGTAGTCCAATATATTAGTCTACATCCATTCAGTTCATGCAGAAACAGGAACCCAACACATGCTCCGTTATCAGCTTATTCATGCAGGATGAAAAGCTAAAATCGTATGGTAATACCAGATCAAGCCGTATAAACATAGCAGTTTGTTATAGATGTCAATACAGATCTAATTCAGCCAGGATATACAAGAGTTCAATACAACTTCACTATCAGCCTGGTTCATGCAAAATACAGATTGGAGTATAGTCATAATATCGTTATGCCTAGAAACACACGTTCTTCGTTTAAACACCCAATATTAGAATATTTCACAGTTGAGAAACAGCTAAGGTCTCAATATGATCAAAGTTATTTGTTTGTTCCATGCAGAGACACTACAGTTAGACGTATCGACAACTACCAAGTTAATACATGAAGGCTCAAAATGTAATAAACATATTAATTAATCACAATAAAACTAATCAAAGACTATGCAGACTAAAAAATGAGTTAGAAATAAAAAAAATAAGTGTATTTCCTCTATTAGTTCACGATACTCCGTCTTCGAATTCCGTCAGTCCATTGGTAACGCATCAACCAGATAATGAGGTTATTCAGGTGTGTAATACCAGAATTAGCCTTGAATATCTCCAAGTATTTGTAGTTTGGAGTTTCAGTTGTTTGTTAACTCTGTAACCGACCAAGCCAAGGGTGAGCAGTTCTCGTGTTGCTGGTGAATAATGTCATATATTTATCCCTTGTATATTTGTAATAGTTTGATTTTTAGTCTTTTATCTTTCCGTGTATGTTTTTGCAAGTATATTTTGATGATAATTTGTGCATTCATGACACGTACTATGGGGTGGTGGTAGTTGGTAACCAATGAACTCCGAAACGGTAAGGTATAAGATGCAGATGGGTTTAACGTCCTCCTTAGAATAGTTCGCTATTTTAACATAATTTTCTTTTTAGATTATGCTATTTTCTGGATTAACTCTTATAGATTGTAGAGTGTGATTGAGAAGTTTCAGTAGAAATTTTATCTTCATTTCATCAGACGATTTATCAAATAGATAGCATTTTTTTAATCATGAAGTACTTCTCTAGGTACTCCAAACTGGTAGTATCTTCAAGTACAGACTAAGCAGTGTAATAAGAAATGGGATACGTTTCTATCAATATAATATTACTCAGAAGCCATCAGAATAAAATATCTGTTTCTAGATGATCTTGGCAAAGGTCCAATTAAGTTCATGACGTTTTTTGAAAGTACATCTCTTGCAAGAGGTTTTGGCACTTAATTCAAGTTATATCGCGTTGCCACAACTGAATCGTTATCAATTTATATAATCAGATACAAAAACAAAACAACTTAACATCAAATTAACTGCAGGTGAATCGTCGATATCCTCTCATTATATAGTCATTTTTTATGTAGAGTTTTTGGCTTAAGGTACTGAAAAATGGGCTTCAAATTATTTTGTAGAATTGAACATTGTTTTTACATCAGGTTGCCTTTTACCTCTATCACACCCAAGATGTGCACTTTTCTTTTCCATCCGCCACCTCATATGGTGGACTTAATTTCCCTTCTATTTCATTAATATTACACATGCTAATGATGCTTGGGTTTCTTGTTCCCTCAAAACTTCGATGGGTTTCCTTTTTGGAATCCAAAGTGGGATCATACTGGATGCTTTTGAATTGCAGGTATTCATTTGCATCAGTGCTGGCTATAGACAACATTGATAACTGCCTGTGTATTACTGGAGAGATTATTCATATTTCATGTTATATGTTGGACAGTTTCCAATACCAACTAAAACTCCTTGTAACGTGGTAATTCAACGAAGTGTCTCTGATGCTTTCTAACTCATATTATTTCATCAGTCAGTTGAACATGTCATACCAAGGATTACGAGTCATCGCTTATATAACTAATCACAGCAGAGTTTCGTGTGTATTTCTACTGAACTTAACTCTTTGGAAATAATTTAGGTGACATTGATATATGTAATTACTCACTTTTGCACCATCTTCGATTCGATTTTTCTCAGCGTGTTATGCAAAGACAAATATACCTACGTTAAAGTTGTCTTTTTTAAAACACTGACATTCGTTTAACAAACTTTTGCTAATTTAGCCTCAGAGTATGTCTAAAAATAATGCGTGAAAATACAGCAACTGCAAAATAAGGAAAAAAATCATTTCCCACGTAACGTTCCCACGTAGTGGCTTGATTCGATTTCTCTACGGTTGTTTCTTTTTTTTTTGGCTTGAAAAATAATCACCATAAAATGAAACCAAATTTCTTTTTAGTATACATATCTTTATTTTCAGATTGTGGATGTTACATTTAAAGTTTTGCAACAAAAGTTTTAAGATGTAATCGGGTTTCATAGATGTACCTCTCTACGAATCCATCTAGAATAGTTGTTTGTCGTCAGTCACAGTGGTGTCAAATATTCGTGTAGCTTATCTTTATAATTGTCATTGAATCAGGGATGTAAGATAGAATAGGTATTATATATTCCTAATATTCGTTATTTTCTCCAGTTTTTAAACAAATTTCACCTATAAAAAATCCAACAGGTGTCGTTCTTGTCATTGTCATACTGCCTTCAATGAGCTAAAAATTTCTCTTCTGCCTAAACAGTTAATTTTTGTAACTTATTCAGAAAGCCTCCAGCATTATATGTCTGATATGTGAAATATTCTTACGTTAAAGCCAGGCTTTTCTACTCGATTCTAATTACCAATTACACTTGAACATCTACTAAGTTCATACAGACTTCTGTATTCACAAGAACTGCATTATCTTTTACTAACCACAATGAGAGTGTATAAGTATTCCTGTACAACTACACTCATTGTTGAGGACAATCATTGAGCCTTGATCTCTTTATTGTCTAACACATCCAACAAATACTATTAGCCTACGATGCTGAGAGTGACTTAAGGCACTACTTAGGCTTAGATTGATCAATCGCAATGTTGCCACATGCGGCAGCGATTTGATTGTAATTCTTAACAACTCATCTATCAGTATTTTCACACATTTCTCTCTTAATGTGTCTTTCTAGTTCGTTGTCAAGATATTTAGAAGTAATTTTAAGTAAAATGTTCTCAGAGTGAAATCTGTAACTTTTCGTGTATCAAGCTTTGTATTCCACCTTCGATATACTGGGTCAAATAATTTCTCGAATTATTCACAATTTTATCCAAGTGATAGTGCTGATGCGGGATATTTATGCTAATTTATACATGTTCACGTTCAGGCCTGAGCAGTTGTCTTATACAAGCTGATATCTTGGCCTGAGCAGCCTGTTGCTCATTACATACATTTATACACTGGAGTTTATGCAGGAATCATTCTAAATCTCTTAGGTCCTGGGTGACCAAGTGGTTAGGGGCGCTCGACTCGTAATCTGAGGGTCGAGGGTTCGAATCTCCGTCACACCAAACATGCTTGCCCTTTTAGCCATGATCTCATGTATTATGTGACGGTTAATCCCATTATTCGTTGGTAAAAGAGTAGCCCAACAGTTGGCGGTGGGTGGTGGTGACTAGCTGCCTTCCCTCTGGGTTTTCAGTTTTAAATTAGGGATGGCTAACACAGACAGTCCTCGCGTAGCTTTGCGCGAAATTTAAAATAAACAAACTAACTAGCTGAAGCTGTTATTCCAAAAACTTCGTCATCGAATATAATATTCGCCCTTTCTGCTGTAGGAGCGTAATATAGAAACAGATAATCCCACTATTCGCTGTTGGGTGATGTACGTTAGTTGCCTTCTATCGAGTTTATCAGTTCAAAATTAGAAAAGACAAATGCAGACAGCTCTCGACTGGCTTTCTCGAAGTTCAACAAACAGAACAAACACAGAGACCATAGTAGGATAAAAAAAAAAAAAACTCCTTCACTGACGTGTTAGTCAAATTATCAAGAATTTTTTTTAATGAAATATACGTTCCTACCTCACATTCACTCGAGTTTTCACCAGGGGTATAAGGGTGTTTTATAAAGTCTATTTTATCCTTCTATGTTTGTTCAACATCAAAATCTCTCAGTGCTGTAACATTAGTGTTAGCTTTCGTCTTTTATTGTTAGTAGGTTTAAATGGAACCCGATCTTAAGTATAATTAGAAATATATTTAAATTTTTTCGTTGTTTTTTTTCTTATTTATTTTATTTTCTGCGTAATGTGTTTGTTGCTGGTTCTCCACTGCTAAATTATGTGGATTATAGTTTATTTTGATGTGTAAGGACTGGAAAAGTTTACCCAAAGTACTTGTTTGTTAGGGGCTGGTCAATCTTAACAGTAAAAAAATGAATCATAACTCCTATCCTGAGTTAAATTACAAAGAGCTTACTTTGAAAAAGAATACACCAATACTGACTGATAATAAGCCAGTGATTTTGAGCACCAAACTGAGCAACTAGTACCACTGAAATACTGCTACAAATACATTGTATTTCTTTGCACGCTACAAACGTAGTGCTTAATCAAACTGTAAACAAATTTCACCCTTTATCTCTCTGACGAACTATAAATAAGATATCCGTGATGACGAGAAAACCCTCTTGTATAGAAAATTATATATTTAAAAACGGTTGGTATGGATAGAGAAAGCACTATGTAGAGGAGCGAACAATGTTTCGACCTTCTTCGGTCATCGTCAGGTTCACAAAGAAAGAAAAAGGTAACTGACCGGTAGCTGACCACATGTTTAAAGGCTGTTGTGTAATTGAGTGTAGGAATGTAGAGGGCGTGCTTAGATGTTGGATATATTTATTAATATTGGTATAAAGGTGTTCCTTTGTATTGGTTTATTTTGGGCTTGAGTTATTGGATAAGTAAGGCTTTTTTTTTTAATGTTTGCATTTGTTTATGTTTGATTCTTATTTAGTATTTAGGTGTTTTCTACGGTTATATTGTGTTTATTTAATTTGTAGTGTTCGAAAACGTGATGGTGACTTTTTGTGTTCTTTGAATCTGGTTTCCATTTTTTCTACTTGTTTCTCCAATATAGAAGACACGGCAGTTATCACATTGTATTTTGTAAATAATGTTGGTGTTGTGTTTGTCAGTGTAGTTTTTACATAGTATAGACCTCAGTTTTGTGCCTGGTTTTTGAATAAATTTAGTATTAACTGGAATGTCATATTTTGTTACTAGTTCTTGCCAAATGTTGGTTATTTTTTGCTGATGTCGGGATATATATTATATGCAGCAGTGTTTGGTTTCGTGATTTTTTAAATGGTGAGGTATATTTACTTTTGTGGGTTGATTTTGCTTTTTGTCTAGGTGTGTGCGTATAATGTTTTCTACGGTTTGTGGAGGAAACTTGTTGATGTTGATGAAGTATTGAATTATTTTGTTTAATTCGTCGCTAATTGTATCTGGTGACCATAGTTTTATGGTTGTGTTTATTTGGTTTCTTAGTATGTTGAGCTTTTGTTTTGTTTCATGTGCTGAGTCCCAAGGAATATATAGTCCAGTATGGGTGATTTTTCGGTGGATTTCTATTTTAAATTGTGTATCGGTTCTTGTAATTTTGAGGTTAAGAAACGATATTTCATTAACAGATCTGACCGCCAGTTAAACACAGACGAGATACATTTACTTAACAAAGGACTCAACTTCGCAATAGCACCTAAAAATCACCCATACTGGACTATACATTCCTTGGGACCCAGCACACAAAACAAAACAAAAACTCAACGCACTAAGAAACCAAATAAACACAGCCATAAAACTATGTTTACCAGATAAAATTAACGACGAATTAGACAAAATAAAACAATACTTCATCAACATCAACAAGTTTCCTCCATAAACAGTAAAAAGCATTATATGTACACACCTTGACAAAAAGCAAAATCAACTAACAAAAGTAAATATATCCCAGAATTTAAAAAAATCACGAAACCATATGCTGCTGCATACCATATATTCCCGACATCAGCAGAAAAATAACCAACATTTGGCAAAACTAGTAAGAAAATGTGACATTCCAGTTAATACCAAATTTATTCAAAAACCAGGCACAAAACTAAGGTCTATACTGTGTAAAAACTATGCTGACAAACACCACACCAACATTATTTATAAAATACAATGTGATAACTGCCACGACTTCTATATTGGAGAAACAAGTACAAAAACGGAAACCAGATTAAAAAAACAGAAAAAGTCACCTTCACAAACGTTTTCGAACACTACAGATTAAATGAACACAACATAACCGTAGAAAACACCCAAATACTAAATAAGAATCAAACATAAACAAATGCAAACTTAAAAAAAGCCTTACTTATCCAATAACTCAAGCCCAAAATAAGCCAATACAAAGGAACACCTTTATACCTATATTAATAAATATATCCAACATCTAAGCACGCCCTCTACATTCCTACACTCAATTACACAACCGCCTTCAAACATGTGGTCAGCTACCGGTTAGTTGCCTCTTTCTTTCTTTGTGAACCTGACGATGACCGAAGAAAGTCGAAACGTTGTTTGCTCCTCTACATAGTGCTTTCTCTACTCATACCAGCCGTTTTTACATATATAATAAATAATATGTGTTATTATGTGAGGCGATCTTCACTGAACAAAGGAAGAAAAATCACCTACTCTCAATCAATTAGTCAAAGAGCAGTTCCGATATAGAATGAGACATTGAGACGATTCACAGTTGTGCAGAACGAGATATAAAGTCGATTCACAGATGTTTAGAATGAGATACAAATACGATTCAAGGTTATGTAGAAAAAGAGACAGTGAAGAGTCACAATTGTGTAGAATCAGACATAAATACGATTCAGAGTTGTGTAAAATGATATACAAATCTGAATCACAGTTGTGTAGAATGAGATACAAGAACCATTCACAGTTATGCAGAGGGATACAGAGAGACAAGTCAGAATTGCGCAGAATGAGACAGATACATTCATAGTTATGTAGAATGTGCCACAGAGACGCGTCACATTTGTGTAGAACCATGAATATGACTTTGGATTAAAATAAAAAAGATAAAAAGAAGAAACCATAATATAATAACCATAATCATATAATACCCACCTTAAGGCCTGTCAATTAACAGAAAATTAACTTTCCTACTCCATGAAACATTGAACTCAGTTAAAACGATAAATAAAATAATTATCATACAAATAATTTTAATTAGTCAAGAGAGCACAATTTAACAAATTTAAATGTCTGTTTATGCGCCAATAAGAGTTTAAAATTTTCTATTTTATTTCCTGTGTCTGTTTGTTTCAGAGCAAAGCTACACTGAACTATCTAATGTCCACCGAGGAGAAAGGAGCCACGAATTTTAACGTTGTAGCTCCGTAAAAAAATCCCATGTATTCGTATAAAATAAAGTCTGCGTTATAGTTTCGATGGATTCATTTCATTACATATATATATATATATATATACGGATCCCTTTACATATATATTGTAAAGGAAGTGCACAATATTTTATAATTAACAAGCTAATTCGTATGTAAAACAATGTCAGGATATTTTTTGCAGCCTTCAAGTAATTGTGCCAATTTCAATGTCCTTACAGTGTTAAGAGCTCGTTACATATAAGAATATCAGTTTACTGAATACGGTTTCAGTGTATCTATGCCATTGTCAGTCTAATTCTTATAAATGCAGGAGTTCGATACTTGCTATCAAAACACTTTAGTTTGTGCCGAATGAGTTTGTCAGTGCAATAACAGGATGTTCGGTAGATAAACGTTGCTATAGTGATGACAATAGAAATAAAGAGACACACTTAAACAGAATATTTAGAAAGTCGCATACTTCCGAAGTATCTTTTGGAAACGTAAGAAAGGAAGTAAACGCAACAGAAACTCACATTCAAACCACTAGAATGAATTTAAATCCAAGTTAATTGAACTCTGAAATAAAACAACCTGAGTAATTTCAACATGCTCATATATAATAAAGTAAGAGTAAATAGGCGTCTTCCAGGTTGTCTGGTTGTCTTGAACTTCAAGTGAGAAAGGTTGCCTCTTCTCTTTGCTAAACTAAACACAAACGAGTAAGCAACCAATAGTTCGATGAGAAAACGGAAAGAGACTATACTGGCGACAGCTTGAGAGGAGACATAGCCTCGCTGTCACTTTTGTGACGGTTCAATTATAAATTATTAAGTTCAAAACGAAATCGGGAGAAAATTATAGAAACGAATAGTTTATAGTATAAGCCTATGATAGTAGTGCAAAAAATATGTTAAAATTAACTTAAATACTGTTGATATAGAAAGCTAAGCCACGTCGAATAAGGGGTAAGTTCACTAGTTCATTAAACGTCTAAGTTTATGACTGTGAAACAGAAAGATAGTCTAGTCATTTCAGTTTGTCTCATTAGGTTTTGGAATTCAATATATATGCTGATAACTATTTATTTGTCCATAGAGAGACAAGAATACAATGTCCATATAAAATAATTCAATGAATTCGTCATGAAAACAGAAGATAAATTAATATTGCATTGTCGGTCCAATTAAGAAAATGAATAGTGTCTAAGTTACGTCGGCTCAAAGCTTAACTAACGTAACTAACAAACATATCAATATCAGTGTGAGTGAAGCACCTCCAGGTGTTCAGTATGTACGTCAGTATGAGCCTGCTAAACGTTAAGTATCAGGAACATAAGTAAAATCTTAATATCAGTTTGATTCACGTGGCTTCAAGAGTTCAATGTGTTCGTCAATAGCCATCCAGTTCACTAGGTTAATTTCATATGCACACATTGTATAAGTGTATGTGTCTGTAAGTAGGTACAGGGTATATCTAAGTCTGCAGATCTCTGATTTATGAAAACCCAGAAGATTAAGTTATATATTTATCAGTTTTACCCTTTTCATTACTAATATCAACTAAATTCCTGAAGCCAAAGTAACTTAACGTCATATTAGTCATTATTTTAGATCCACCAATTCAGAACAATTGGTTTTACTCTCAACTGTAAATGTTAATACGGATCGGTTTTAGTTCCCAGCTTCATCATGAGTTCAATACATAATTTTGTATAATTAAGAGAACGGGTATTTGAATTTCAAGAATTTTTGGTTAGAAGCAAAGTCTAGGCGTCAAGAAAATTATCTGTTATGTTATTTATGTCATGCCTGAGGTCGAGTCAGTGAGCCAGCGAGGTCACTGAACCTATATTAGTGGCAGTTAGACCGAACAACCGAACGCAACAAGTTGTCTGGCCTAGAGGAGTTATTTAGACACGGCTCACAGTAATGGACAACAGCCTCCCCCCCCCGATAATACAGTTTTATATTGGACTGAGACTTTTTATGATAACAAACATATTCCAGAGCATTCTTATAAAACTTATATATTTTCCACCTCTTTTTTTATTATTATCATTCAAACAACCAGCAAGAAACCATGTTATTATTTCCGTTACAGGTTTGCAGACTTGAAAATTATTTTTATTTGTTAGTATTTGAAATTTACAAATCCTAAGAATTTTTTAAAATTTTCTTCCCCAGGACATAATCATGTTTCAACATAAAAATGTTATAAAAATAACCAGGACATAATCATGTTTCAACATTAAAATGTTATAAAAATAACATAACTGCAGATATTTTTTTCTATTTTATCATTAAAACAATAAGTTTTAATGCGCAGTATGTATTTACATAAATATT
Organism: Tachypleus tridentatus; assembly: GCF_004210375.1. Lineage (NCBI taxonomy): Eukaryota > Metazoa > Arthropoda > Merostomata > Xiphosura > Limulidae > Tachypleus > Tachypleus tridentatus. The sequence continues at coordinate 42,384,378 of NC_134830.1, forward strand.
GAACAACGTTTTTATGTTCAGAACTATCAGGAAGTTATATTATTAGGTGGTTTTTGTGTTTGTATTTCCATATTTTTGTTTTGCTTTTTCATTGAAAGTCGTTGAAGCTGCTTTTAACTTTAAGGGTTTGTTAACCTTCGCTGCTGCAGAGACGAAAATAAATTATAATAGTTCAAATCAACTAATAATCCTTCACCATAACCAAGCGGGAAGTATAAACTTTTGTGTTACGATAGTTTTCACCTGCTCCGCTAGGGAACCTTAAAGAATCTTGCCAGATGTGGCTTTCAATGGTTTAAGATGATAGAGTTGGTTTCATACGTGCTTTTATTCGTATACGTTTTTTTTTTTGTATATATATTATTATTCTAAAGCGTAAGTGAGGAACAAATAAACATCTGTTTTGTTTACGCTGGTAGCTTTCAAGCGAAAAAAAATGAACAGATTTTTTACTGAAACTCTACTATACCGAGAGAGAAACGAGCTTATTTGTAAATTTCGTGCAAAGTTACAACAGTGTTCGAATCCTTCTCACACCAAACAGGCTCGCCCTTTCAGCCGTGGGGGCGTTATAAAATGACGGTCAAATCCACTATTTGTTTGTAAAATAGTGGTTCAAAGTTCGCGGTTAGGTGGTGATGACTAGCTGCTTTCCATCTGGTCTTACACTGCTAGCGCAGACAGCCCTCGTGTAGCTTTGCGCAAAATTCAGAAACAAACAAGAACAACGACTGTATACAATTAACGCAAAAAAAAAAACAAAAGTAAAAAAATAATTAGAGATGGTTAAATGGTTTTGCTCTTACTCACTCATGTTTTTATATATCCAGACTATTTGATGTTGGATATATTGTCAAGATGGAACAAAATACGAATAAAATTTAGTACGGTTCGGGAAGGGGGAATTGATAATACAATTTTTCAACTCATTAAGGATAATGAACTTGGGTAAGTTAGTGTTAAATGTGGGAGTGCACGACTCATCCCGGTACTCCGTGTGGCTCTGACCCTGAATACAATATTCTGATGAAGAGAACAGTATGAAGTTAGTATTAGCAGATTGTTGGGTTAGGTTTACTTTATGTTTTATTTGATCATTTATTTTAGATATAAATAAAATGTGGTATTGTGTAGTGAATTCACACTGTTTCAAAAGGTTCTTGAAGCCAGATAGTTCTATTTTGGCATGCTACCAATTTATCTCAATGAAATTCACTACGAAAAGAGATTAAAGTGTTACCTAGAGTTTCGCATAAAATAGGGATAATTTCAAACGAAGGCCACTTGATTTTTATTTTGTTTTTACCGAAAACTTCGGCAAGCGCACGGAAATAAAATACCGAATTATAATGTTTTTTTTTTACACCGTTATTTGATGAATTTGGATACAAAACCTATAATACTGTGATCTTTCTCTGCAAGTGGAGTTTCCAAGTTGTTTCAAAATATGCTTAACGAAAAACTATTGAGAGCAAAATACTTTTTGAAAGTCAATAGTAATATTGTAAAATGTGATTTAACCTAAATCAACCCCTATAAATGCAATAGGTTAGACATAAAATGTGTATTTAGACATTAAAACGTAAGCACTAACGTATAATTTCTGTTAGTAGAAAGTTTTGTCACCTCAGACAGGACATTAACAGAAAAAACAAACAATTTGGTGTATTTATCTACTAGCTTGAGTACCCATCCGTTGATCTGGAAGGTGTGTACAATCATGATTAATAAAACATCGTCTCAAAATATGAAAATTTGCGTTCCTTATAAGTAGTTGTAAGAAACGCAAAAACACCCATAAAAATAACAAAACATTTATATGCATCTCCCCATGAACCCAATGAAACTTCATACCAAATGTGGTAAAGATCCATCAACAGGGGCGAAGTAGTGTTAAAAACAAAACAAAGAAAAAATGCCCATAAAAAACCGTAAAATCCGAAAGTGGAAATCAGTTTATATCTCTGTGTGAACCCTATGAATCTCTATAACAAATTTGGTGAAGATCTATTAACATGAGGTTAGGTAGTGGTAAAAAACATATAACGTATCTATATAAATGTAATAGTACTGTCTGTTGTGTGTCCATGTAACTACCTCATAGGGTTTGAATGGATGAATATTCACAAAAATCTGTATGGAGATGTATTAGATCCATGCTGAAGTACATGCAAATTTTAATTTTGCGGTTTTTGTGGGCGTTATTTACTACTACTTCGCCCCCTGTTGACGAATCTTAATTAAATTTGACACGAATATTTACGAATATTAGTTTGTGATTTCAAATTTTCTGTTTTGCACTTTTAATGGGTGTGTTTACGTTTTTTTTATAATTACATATAAGGGAATAAACTCTTCATATCATAAGATCTCTTTCATTAATAATTAATTTAAATAACTTTCGTCCAAGCAACGGGTACTTCAGCTAGTATATAATATATTGCTAATGCTACAAAAGACAAAACATCAAACTTAGAAAGCATTAGACCAGAGTGGTGACACTCTGCTTACATGTTACCAAAAATACAACCTAAATTATCAACACATTATTGTGTCGTTGACTAGAATGCACATTATATTTATTTCAAGCTGCATTACTCATTTTTTTAATTACCAAACCAATATTTTACATTTATTATCTGGGCCTATTTTTAAAAACCTAGGAAATTTCGGAAAAAATAAAAAGGGTTAGTTTTAACCCATAGCAACACCTGACTGCTTGATTTGCAACTTGTTCAATAGTCCAGTTATGAAGGAACAATTTAAACTTACATTTAGTGTATTCAAAAACAACACAAATTATACTATGATATTACGAAGACAATGTTTTGTTTTGTTTTACATGCGACAGAAAATCTCAACTCTAAGTTGTTGTTTCTCTCAGCTTCTTCACAATTAAAAAAGCCACTCCCAACTGACATAAAAATAAGATAGTATTGGTGTAACACAAAATACAGTTACTATTAATATTGATTTTATAGTAATTCAACAAAACGACGCTATTAAAAGTTGGACACAAACAAAAGGTTTAATAGAATGTCTTCGTCCGGATTTACACATGTTTCATCCTCTTGAGCATTTCACTGATACGGGAAAAAAAAAACAACCCAGAAAACTTTAATTTGAAATCTCTGTTCAACAGACTTTAGTGGAGACCCTTACATCCGAAAATAGCCAGAGAAGTGTCTTCTTTGTTACCGCCTCCCACTATCTCCTGGGAGAAAACCAATTTTTTTTACCGTTTGAAGTAAGTTGCACCCCGAGGAAATGTTATTTTATGTAATTTTACCAATCCTTATTCTAATAACTGCTGAAAAAAATGAACTGTTCTTTTTTTCAATATTCTAAGCTAAAAAAAATATAGAATTTGTTTGAAGAATCTTACGATCCATGGGCGAAATAAGGGAGTGAATAATCAAATTAAACTGCCATTCAAAGTAAGAAGTTTCAACGGAGACATAAAATCAAAACTTTTTCTTTGTGCAAAACTTAAAGGTACACCCTGAGGCCGCTGTTGTATCAAACTTCTGTTTTAGTTGACGCTCGATCATCAAAAATTATTCAATCGTGTATTATCTTCGCTTGCATGAATTATCTGCCCCTCCCCACCTCCGGACCCGATAATTTATGAAAGATCTTGAGTGGTTAGGTTTTAACTTTCAATAAAAGTTTCCAGTTCAGACTAAATCACAATTCTAACCCTGAAAAGTAATGAAATGTGTAATTCATTTGAAGTTGTTAAGGTATTACGATGACTATTTTTCCCCCAATAGATAATAATAGTAATACACATTAAGAAAAAGGAAGAAATCTCATTTAAATGGTGGTAAATACAAACGATGCAGACGTTTCGATACTCTGGTGTTTATTAATACAAGCTCTGTTTATGTACTGTTTCACTCAGCGGTGCTGTAAAGTAAGCCAGTCGAATTGGGTAGCCTCTTCCGTTGTTTATATCAGAGCAAGACCACATTGGGCTATAGACTGTGTTTACTGCGGGAATCGAACCCCGGATTTCAGCGTTGCAGACTTACCACCGTCCCACTTCTCGTTAATTTAATACAAGTTAACAGAGATTATCACTGTTCGTGATAATTCTGTAAATTCACTATAGATATTTATTTTATTATAAGAAAAGGTGGTTGTATAAGAGATGCAATAAAAAAGGTAGAATGAATTTGATAAAAAAAAGTACAGCTACTCTCAGTTTCATAACACTAGTTCTTTCAGCCGTGAGGTCGTTATAATGTGACAGTCAATCCAACTATTCGTTGGTAAAAGAGTAACCCAAGAGTTGGCGGTGGGTGGTGATGACTAGCTGCCTTCCCTTTTGTCTTACACTGGTAAATTAGGGACGGCTAGCGCAGACAGCCCTCGTGTAGCTTTGCGCAAAATTCAAAAACCATACCAAACTATACATTTATAACACTAATTTAAAAGTATATATACTTATTGCTTGAATTAAGCTCTGCAATTATCTAAAGAACAATATAACTGTCCACCTATAACTGAAAATACAGAATTAAAAGAAAATCGTTTGAACTAATAAGCAATAATAGAGGCCGGCATTACAAATGCCAGGCATACAATACGCGTACTAACCAATCGTAAGGAACTGTTCCGAAATTTGTTGCCGTCAGCATGGTCAAGTCGCTGACCAATCGGCTGACAGCATATCGATCATTGTCTACACTGCCATAAAAGTGGAGCTTCTGATTTGTGGTCGAAAGTTGTTTCGTTTGTCAATATAAACACAAAATAAAGATTTTACACGTGGAGCAATAGGTATAAATAACCTATTTAACAGCAGCTATTTCGAGGACGAGAAAAAAGTACGTTAATAATAAAAAATTCTTAATCTTGGAAATTGTTTTATATGTCAGATAAGTAGAAATGGCGGTACTTACATGTGAAATAAAATATTAGAAAGTCTAAAGTAGTTATAAATAAACAGTTTTTACTTTTGGTTGCAAAGTTATTACGGGGTAGTAGAAATAATAATAATAATAATAAAACACTAAAACTTTTTATTTTAATTAGGAGAAGTTATAAGTAAACAACAACAACAATGACTTAATGTCATTCTTAATGCAGGGTGGAAGACATGACAACACACCAGTAATTTAATTCGAATCTAATGATGTTACTTAATATTTACCTAGTTTGTTTCAACAACAGTTTCATTTTTCAAATTGATGTTTGATTTTCTCAAATTAAGAAGCTACTTGTTCCTTTAATTATTAATTACGTAATGACTGATTGATAATTCTGGTTGCCACGACGTTATCTAAGTGTTAATGGGGAAAACATGGATTCAGTATAGTAAGTTAGAGAGTGTATAAAGATTCTTAACTATTACTGTATTAATAATCTTAAGATCCATCATAAAAAGTTTTCCCATTAAAACTGTTTTTGTTCCATCTTCTTAATCGATATTGCGAGAGTGGACTGCCGTTTTCTTCTGTAATTTTATTTGTTTAAAGTTAAGCACTAAGCTAAAAAGTGGTGGGTTATCTGTGATCTGCCAGCCGCAGGTATCAAAACGTAATATGTAGCCTTATAAATCTTCGGACGTATCGCTGAGCCATCGGGGGCTTTTTCTTATGAACATTTGGGTACCTGGGAAACAAGTAGGTAGCACTTTATTAACAATGAATGATGACTAGCTTCTAACACTTTCATTACCTATGACCCTAGGAGCACTTTTAATTAAGTTTTATGAAGTTGCTTAAAAACTGTTTTCAGAGATGAGTGAACCTTTACTAGAAATCTCGTTGACATTTACAGAATTGACTATAGATAATAACGTACATACCGTATCTGTTGTTTCTGAGATGTGTCTAGATGTTTTCAAGGAAGGCTAATCTTATATCATTCGATATTAAATTTTTTCTATAATTACCACCAGTACAGGTTTTTCTCGTGTTTATGACACAAATTAAGAATGTTTAAAAAAACCTTAGCATTCCAAACTTTGAGACCGCGTGTACGTTAAAAGAGTTCAGATCAAATCCCCCTATTTGATTAGAATGGTCTAGTAATTGACGATAGGCTTTGTTGAATAGCATCCTTCCTTCTAGGCTTGGCATGGCCAGGCGGTTATGGCGCTCGACTCGCAATTTCTCAGGTTCGAATCCCCATCCCACCAAACATGATCACCCTTTCAGCCATGGGGGCATCATAATATAACGGTCAGTCCAACTACTCGCTGGTAAAAGAACAGCCCAAGAGTTGGCAGTGGATAGTGATGACTAAATCCCACAACGCTAGTAATTCATTGCTAAATTAGAGATGGCTAGCGCATATAGTCCTCGTGTAGCTTTGCGCGAAATTCAAAAGACAAACAGACAAGTGATCCTTTCGTCTGGTCTTCCACTTCAATATTAGTGATAGCTTGCGTAGCTAGTAGCCTTGAGTTAACCAACAAACAAACTACAAAAATATAAAAAGCAAGCATAATGGTGCAGTAGCGCCTTACTACAAGTTTTCGTTACATAATTAATTACATCGTTGTGATAGAATAATTACGTTTTACATTTCCAGGTAGGGTGGAAGATAGCACCATATCAACTTCTCTGTAATACTCACTAATATAAATAAATGTCGAACAGTGGAGAACGACTGTTAAGTATAATTGTACAGATTGGTTTGGTTTTTGAAGTTCGCGCAAAGCTACACGAGGGCTATCTGCGCTAGCCGTCCCTAATTTAGCAGTGTAAGACTAGAGGGAAAGCAGCTAGTCATCACCACCCACCGCCAACTCTTGGGCTACTCCTTTACCAATGAATAGTGGAATTGGCCGTAACATCATACCCACCCCACACACACGGCTGAAGGGCGAGCATGTTTGGTATGACGGGGATTCGAACCCGCGACCCTCAGATTACGAGTCCAATGTCTTAACTACCTGGTCATGCCGAGCCTTAAATGTATACATTGCAGCTGTTATTTTTATGCTTAAAAATTATAAAACAAAAAACAACAACATTCCTTTGGAGTTGTATTGGAATCACTCAATGTCTCACATGTGCTTGGTTCCTCTGTGGGATAGCAGTAAGTCCACGCAATTGCAACGCTAAAATCTATGATTCGACTCCTGGCGGTGGCTACGGTAGACAGCCCCATGTAGCTTTGATTTATAAAAACAAGCAAACAAGTATCGATAATCCTTCGCTTTAAAACCATTTGAAAGATAAAAATTGGCAGAAATCTTAAATATGGATATAGAAAGAGAGTAAATAAATTAAACGTTGTTGAAATAAATTAAAGAGTGAGATAACACGACCTGAAATGAAAACTGGTAACAAAATGTAACTTTCTGAAAAACAAATACGTTTATATTAATGAAAACGCGCGATATTTTATCAAAAGTAATTTCGAATCAAGAAAGTTTTTGTAATCCAGTGGAGAAACCATAAATTTATTAGTCATATGGATTTTCATCTGAGCCTGGAAAAATTATATAGAAAATGTTTCATTAGCAATGAAAAATAGATTCAAAATACTCTGATGTTTATATATAATATACTAAAATTAATTATTTTTTTTTAGGAATTTCGCACAAAGGGCCTTAAACAAAAGGGCTATCTGTGCATAGATGTCCCCAGTGTTTGGACTAGAGGGGAGGTAGTATCTTTCGTTAACCTTTGGAACACTTTTATTTCACCGAATTTTGCGATTAGACCTTTAATTTTATACCTAACAATCTACAAGTCCTCAGATGCGGATTGTATTTTATGCGACAAAGGAATGCGAACCGTGAAAGGTTGGGGTCCACAGTTCGGACACATTAACACCATGCCACATCAAGCCTAAACTTCTATACTTTAAGTAAGAATGGTACAGAATCTTAATATTATTTTGAAAATTAAATGAAAAAATTACAACACGAAAATATGTTATTTTGACTTAAGCACAAAGCTACAAATGGGATATCTGTGCTCTACCAACCACGGGTATCGAAACCAGATTCCAAGTGTTACGAGTCCAAATTATGAAAAAACTAATAAATACCTGTTAGTTACAATTAGTTTTAAGTTAAAACTGACCTTAAGGTAACTATTATACTACTTTCGTTTAGTAAAACTATTATAATTCTAACAGATATATTTCTAGTTATATGTTTTTGAGAAATCACATAAACCACACGCTATGCAAAAATTGATTCATTTTAAGTTTAGTTTTGTCTCAATAGTAGGAATTTTACAACTCAGTTACTCTACATATATTAATTTGAATACACCTAAAGATTTTATTCGTTTTTTGAACCGTCATTCTGTGTTCTAATATATGTATACTGGCGTATAGCCTGTCAAAAGTGACAAGAAAAGTACTACCACCACATCCCATAGTACACCCCTAACCTCACATTTCATAACTAATAGCAGCAAATAAATTTTACGAAATCAAGTTTAATAAAGAGGAATAAAAATGCAGTCGAGGCATCCAAATCAAAATTAAAATCATTCATGAAATAGAATAATTATTGTTGAAAATCAGTTGCATTAACAAAATCTAGTATATAAAAAGCCAGTGCGTTTTGGTAACACTACTTTTCGACAATGCTTTTATGACATGTCGCTTAGCAACGAAAGTATAACTTAATATTGTTGTTAGGCCATGTAATGGATGAGTAAAATGTACAGACAACAAAATTGGAAAAATATTTGTTGATTTCTTAATTTACGTCAGAGTTGATTAAAGAGGTTTGATTTTTATTAAAAAGTTTCGTGATATAACACAAAAAATTCGCTAAATTTAGAAACGATTGAAGTTTGAAATTGAATCGATATTTTTAGTTTCATGATAACATTTTATGCACTTCGATGCTGTAGGCTAGGTGATCCTACATTACATCTTTTCTTTAGGTTTATTATGCAAAACTCACAACAATTATAAGGTTTCACCAATCTCTTCTCCCATCCTTCACCTTCGTCGCTTACATTTTAATGGGTAAACAGCAATCAAAGTATTCTATCTGAATAAATGTGTTTTGGCTTTTGACTCCTTATATTTCAAGAAATCAAGTGTGACGCGACGTGACACACACACACTGGTTATATTTCATTGTGTGTCAAGTACGGCAGAATTTTCAAAATGTGCATTTTTACACTCTATTTTTAAAATTATTTGTAATAAATTCTGGCATACACACATGAAAAACTATAAATATAATTTGTTTGTTTTTAGATCAACCAGTTTTCATTAAATGTATTACGTCCCAGTTACGAATATTTATTTCGAAAATGGGAAATAAATCTCATTAAGAAATTTCTTATTCCTCCATAATTTCATAAATGATTTTTTCGATATTCAACTGAAGATACGTACGACACTTATAGAAGTAAGCTTTATTAAATTTGCATAAGTTAATTTTTATTTAATCGTATATTCTTTCAAACAAGTATGTATTAATGAAGAATTTTGACGTTTCATTTTACCTGTTAGGACTGTGTTTATAAGCCTGTTTTACTACAACTCCACTCAATATTTACTTTGTTTATTATTCTCTCCCATTAAAACGGAAGTAAGATTTTAACATTTCCGGTTGATGTGACGACTCGATTCATTTTTTTTAAAATCAGGTTTTTTCTTTCTGTGAAGAGTTGTTATCCTATCTATGGGTGTGTTTTCTTTCCTGTGGATAGTAGCTTTGGAAGATGAGGTGTGTTTAGGTGTTTCGCATTGAATGAATTGTTTGATCTCATGAGTCTGGTTGCAAACGTTTTATTCTTAGTACAATGGGAACATAGAACGAGCGGATTATGTGAATGCAGTCTTTCTCAAGAGACTAGTAAATTCAGTCACGCTGAACGTAGCTTACTTTGAAGCTACTGAATTCAGAGAAGACAGGACACAGTGACAAAAGAAACGAGCAAATTGAAAAACTAATTTCCACAAAACGTATCAAAGAAAAAAAACCTGCTCGTAAGATGTACAACAACAACAAAAACTCTTTAAGGGTATAAGCCTCTGCATCTCGGTTAATTACAGTAATAGCACATTTCAACACCCAGATAAATTCATTAAATGACAGGAGTTTAGCCTCTGACCTTTATTTGGACATTTAATATGAACAAATTCTCACTGACTATGTATTTATATGTATTTTGTGATGAAAGCGCTCTTCTCTGAACCATTCTATCTGTTACAGTTCCTTTTTGTTCAGCGCAGGTAGCCTAGTTGCTTTGCGCCATAAAACGCCAAATCAGCCTCTTTGTTCACTCTACCTTCTACCAGAATATCTTTCTTCTCGTTTCATACTCTACCAAAACTCAAGATTCTTTCGATAGATGACATAATAATTTACAAAATGTATATTTTTCACACTCCATAATTAGTAGATTAGAATGAAAACGTGAGTGCCATCTTTCTAAAAACCTTTAGTGTTTGTTTTTTCAATCACTACCATGATATGAGTTTAGAAGTTTCATTTGTTTGTTATTAAGCCCAACGATACACAAAGGACTATCTGTGCTCTGCTAACTACGGGTTTCGAAACCCGGTTTTAAGCAGGATGCTGGACTAATCTCGTCTATTATTTTAACGACTTTGTTTTTGTTGAAATTATTCCTCAATATGCAAGTGTTAAAAATTATAAAACCTACTACTTTTATGGTGTAGTTTATAACATAGTCACTATTTCTTTTATATATTCAGATATATTGTTTTTCGGGCTGCACTTTTATTGGCACTGTTGAACAAACAAATCACGCATGCGTACTTCCAATCTAAATCACATCTTTCAAACATTTTATGCGTTGTCGAACGCCAGCGTTATTGAAATAAATTTCGTTTGGCTAAAAACGTCGATAAAGTTTTCATTATGTTATAGGAGGTTTGTAAAGTTTTTGCAATGGCCTGGTAGTTAGGATGTTTGACTCACAGTCTGTGGGTCGCGGGTTAGAGTCTCCGTCACCGAATATGCTTGTTGTTGTTTTTTTTTAGACGTGAAAGCATTATAATGTGATGGTTAACCCTACTTTTCGTTGATAACAGAGTAGTTCAAGAGTGGGCGGTGTGTGATGTTAATTTGTAGCTGCTATCCATTTAGTCTATAACTACTAAATTTAGTACGGCTAGCATATATAACTTTCGAGTAATTTTGTGCAAATTAAAAAAAAAATCAGCAACTATTTTTTGTACTGTTAAATGAGTTTCTAGTTATATTTATACTGTTTACCACAAATCAAAATGTTCTTAAATTGGTATATATATATTTAAGATACAATAATATTAATAAAATATATTACTGTTAACAATTATTCATACGCCTTACGGTCTCTTATCTAATAGTGTCTTATATCAGTTAAAGTTTGAATTATAAATGCAACGATGAGATTTTGAGTTATCTAAAGTTTTTGCAAAATTTAATCATCGATTATAATAAATGCAAAATCTGAAAACAGACGTGTTGGAAATTTTATTGTCAGTTCATTGTTTATAAATCTGCTACTATTGATACCATCAATGTTCGTGTTTGCAAGAAATAATTCTACACATTGGCTTCAAATATAAAAAGCCTCGACATGGCCAAGCGTGTTAAGGCGTTCAACTCGTAATCCGAGGGTCGCAGGTTCGAATCCCGGTCGCACTAAACATGCTCGCCCTTTCAGCCGTTGGGGCGTTATAATGTGATGGTCAATCCCACTATTCGTTGTTAAAAGAGTAGCCCAAGAGTTGGCGGTGTGTAGTGATGACTAGCTGCTTTCTCCTAGTCTTGCACTGCCAAATTAGGGACAGCTAGCGCAGATAGCCCTCGAGTAGCTTTGCGCGAAATTCAAAAAACAAAACAAACAATTAAATATAAAAATAGTCTATCGTGAATTGTTTGTGTGTATTAGTTTTACGTTTATTCTCTAATAGTAAAGTTACTGATTTCTAAGCCTTCTTTGGATACGTATCAATATGTAGCTATTCTGATACGTCAGATGTTATGAGCGTAAAGGGATAACATGATGAGGAAATATTTTGTACAGTGAAAGCTTCTCATAAAATAAATTATAATAGTTATGTGACTCTGATATCTATAAATTAAAAAACGTCTTTTGGCGTAGTTTCCGACTACTTGAAATTAACTCCAAATATATCGAAAGGTAATAACAGAACAAGCTTATGTACAGTTTTAACAACTTTAATAACTCTATTGAACTATATTAAGAATTTAAAATGAAAGAAAAACAACTGTAAGGTTTATACCGGTAAAGCACAAATGGTTAATAGGTATTAGGTATAGGAAGATGCTTATATGTACCCACTGATGCTGCCTTGCATCTAGTAAAGGGATTTGATATTCAGTGACAGCTTACTTACGTAAAATAAGGTTAATCCGACTTTATTAGAATAATTTGCTGGACACTGATGTAAACCGTAACGCCACCTAGGAGATAGCACTTATATATTTGGTTAATGAAAATTCTTGATCATTTGACAGTGCAACGCTGTCATGGGGAGAATACTATGGCTGGAGGCTTTATCACGGTTATTTCGGGGAAAAGGATGCTCGTATATCGAAATAGCAAAGAGATAAAAACCAGGAACATGCTAATTTTAAAAAGGACTATTTATAACAAGGCGAACAGTCGAAGTAAAATATGAGATCTAGTGCTACAAACTGAGGTTTTAGCGATCGAAAATTAATTGTTGCAATAGTTAGGCCTTATTTAATCAATTTAGTCTAACTGTTATTAAAACAATAACAAGACCCCTACAGCACATAGTGCAAAAGAATACTAGCCCTTCCATTGAAGGATATAAAAACCATCAAAGTGGCGTTTCATCTCGTCTAAAATTGGTCGTGCTGCTGCCAAAAAAATTGCACACTGTTATTTTTTACCTTGTCCAATCACGCAAAAAGTGATTTTTAAAAAGTTGCACAGGACAATTTACAAAAATCTTACATTTGTGAATAAATACAAAATGCATTACAGACAGAAAGACGAACCGTTCGAAAATATGCCTTCCACCTGAGAAGTAGTTGTTTTTGGTTTTAACAGCGGACGAGGCATGAACTGGAATAACTGCGATAAGTAACAATCGATATACTACGGATTACAAAGTGTTATGGATTTTCCGACGTGTAAAATATGGTTGTCACAATTTTCTTGTGTGATGAAAAGCGTAAAATAAAAAAAAAAGTACATAGTAAAACAAAGTTGATTTCTAGTTACTACCAAAACACCGTATCTAGCGACAGTATATTTCTGTGCTATGGGGTTAGGATAGATAGCCCAAAGATATGACCACATCAGGATAAAGCATCAAGTCATACTTCTAAATCCACATCATTAGTTACACAAAGGATGGGAAAAGAAACCGGTGTATTCATGTTCTCTTCTTCTCCAATACATCTATGAAGTTATCTTTCCAACGCACGGACTTCTGTGCAAAATAATTACTCTCAAGTTTAGAGGAACGTCCACCTGGCGGATAAAAACTTAACAGAGTGTAAGAAACGTTCTATATTGTTACCATCACAATATGAATCAGGAACGACTCGACTGGACTATGACACTATCGGATACAGAGTTATCATAAAAACATAAAATAATCACTAATTAAATTGTTATATTAAGGGTGTGCTAACCCTGAGAGAACTTATGTTAAGGCGATCTTATATGAAATAAGTTCAGATATATCTTAAAGTTATACACATATACAACTTTACAAATTATTACTGTGTTTATTTAAACGAAATGGTTTTTGACCTCATAAAGTTTTTTAGAGAAATGGCTGAGAACGAGAGTTCTAGCGATATTTTTTTGTAATGTTAAGATAAATTATAGTAAACTATCGAATGTTATAGAAGTGAGATACTGTATTACGCATAAAACTATAAATTAATATACATGTACTTGTTTCCCAACTATTTATACTTTAACATGTATATAAACTGTGTTCCGACACAGACATCAAGCACGTTTGATGCCCAAAACAAGTCATCCGATATAATATGGCGTTTAATCGACGATTTATATCCTTGTGTTATACATCATAACAAATCGCCCGGCATGGCCAGGTGGGTTAAGGCGTTCAACTCGTAATCTGAGGATCGCGGGTTCGAATACACGTCGCACCAAACATGTTTGCCTTTTCCGCCGTTGGGGCGTTATAATGTCATGGTCAATCCCTCTATTCGTTGGTAAAAAAGCAGCCCAACATTTGGCGGCGGGTAGTGATGACTAACGCCTTTCATCTAGTCTTACACTGCTAAATTAGGGACGGCTAACGCAGATGGCTCTATTATAGCTTTACGCGAAATTAAAAAAAAAAAAAACACAGATAATCTTGATAAATGCTGATGTGGTCGTGTAAACTCTGTCGTCGTTTGATGCGTTATTCAACGCAAAGTTTTGTGCAAAGGAAAAGAAATGATAAAATTCCAAAGAACATTTATTAAGAATGTGTATGTGTTTTTGTATTATAAATCTGTGTACACCGAGGTGGATCAAACCCCTGATTTACCGTTGTAAATCCGTAGGGGAATATTTATACAGTATGATTCTATTGGTTTTAGTGTTTTACTTTCCCGGCCTTTGCTACAAGCTCGGTGAAGAAATTAACATATTACACTGTTTACATTATATTATATGAATAGTGGTAAACTGTAACATTAACGAGAAGTAACTACTGCAGAAGATATTTTAAACACCACGTTTTAAACAACCATTTCAGTTCTCTTCTCAATTTGGACCTGATATGGCCATGTGATTAGGTCGCTCGACTCACAGTCTCAGGGTTCGAATCCCCGTCCCATTAGACATGCTCGCCCTTGCAGCTGTGGGTTCAGTTCCACTATTCCTTGGTAAAAGAGTAGCTCAAAGGTTGGCAATGGGTGATGACGACTAGCTGCCTTTCCTCTAGTCTTTTACTGCTAAATTTAAGGACGGCTAGCGTATACAGCCCCCGTGTAGCTTTGTGCGAAATACTAACAAATCAAACCAAATTATTCTCAATTTACGAATAAATCCCGAGAGCCCCAAATACTCTTAATCCATATTTAGAAACATTTTAAAATGTAAAGGATGTTTTTTTTTTTCCATATCAGGTTTTACGTAAACCCGTAGATCCAGCTCCAAGACTCACCGACATGGTTTTAAACTCCCTATGAAGCTAGCAATTTAAAAATTTCTAATATTAAAATTTAGATTACAGTTTTAATCCGATTACTTATATGATAATACAAATTTCTAAGTAAATCAAGTCAGTCAAACCAGAGAGCATCAACATTCACCTTGTTCCACATTTTAGGGCTTTCTTCATGACGTTTCAACAAATACACATCGATAAAACCTGTGAAAGGAGTTAAAAATCAATACGGAATCATGGTCACAATTGAGGATTAATATAATGGTAACTAATTTATCAAAATTATTTCATTTCTCGAATTTTTTATCATTTTTATGTCCACCGTTTTAAGTATATTGTATCTTGTGTCGATAGACTCCTTTCTTAGTCGTAAGAACTTCTTGAAAACCCATACTTCAAGTTTAAAACCCAATAATTAAACTTCTCATTGTCACGTTGATTACAGAAGCATTATAAATGAAACTATTGAGCCTGATAGGCCATAATATAATTGTTTTATTTATTGAAGCTGTTTATCACACAGTTTTCAATTCCACAAGCGACCAGGACCACTGATAACGATACCAGGATGAGAACACTGATAACAATACCAGGATGAGAACCTAGGCCTTACACTCCCTCTTCAATCACTGACGATGCTTTGTGTTGAGGCTTTGGTTATGAGCTATTGCTTTAAGCGCAATTTCATCTGCAAATGGTTTTTTTTTTTACGTTACAGTAATTTCAATGTTATGACGGTCCTTTTTTACATGCTTTCCAATGTCAATTACCCACGCGCAAACAACAACTCCCGAAGGCTCTTGTAACATGTCAAAGGCACGTAATTCCAAGTAACATATCTTTGAACGCTATAGTACGAATTACATATTATTATTTCCATCATTTTCATAACAACTGCTTTTTCTTGATGGAACTGTACCTTACTGGCGTCCAGTTTGTAAAAGTACATTACGTCTTCGTGGTATAATGGGGTCAACGAGTTAGCCTGATAGTAAACAGCGTAGTACATCTCAACGTTTTTCTCGACTATCCAGATGTCTATATATTCTTATAGCTGTAATCTATATCCATAATACACTCATTGTACCACATATTCTACTCATACAGCTTTCGACAGTTGCTCTATTCACACTATGTGCTTTAGAAGCAGTTTTTGCCACAGTTATAGAGCCATGCCCGTGCAAATAAATACCTTGTTTACAGCTTTGAAGGAGCTTGAGTTACTCTCTGAGATAAACTGTTTAACCTTCTTCGCTGCCTCCGATGGGTAACTGTTAGCCGATCGTGGAATAGTCTATTTGTCTCTGTTGGAAACAAGCGTTACACGATTTTTAAATTGCAGAATAGAAGGGCTTTAGGTCGAAAACATCTTGTAATGTTACCCTCTCCGAAGCAATATATGTTTTAAAAACCGTCTGAGATAGCTGATTGCTACCCTCCAACAACTAAGTTACAGGAGGGTCACAACTTTTAACTTAGTTCTTTAGTTATAAATATGCATATTGTGACCATAAGGTAAAAACAACAATCTCTACACACTTTGAACCCTTTACTCTTCTGTCGTATTTAATTGCAAATGATAAACCTAATTATCTGGGTATCTTTTGTACATAAGAAAAACGTTTCTTTGTGTTTGATATGAACAACCTGTATTACACTATGTAACACAAATTTTGTTCCTAGATAGTGTGTGTTATTAATTAATTGCTTATGTTGTAAAAGTACAGAAAATGGCCATTATTCCCTTCAAACTTTGCTTTTGTGATCTGGATAACGAAATTTATAAATTAACCTATTTTTCTGTGTAAAAAACGGGCAAATTTGCACATTTTCATTTACATAAGGTCTGAATAAAACAACATATGAATCAAGATTTACATGTATTTGTATTAAAGTTATACAAAAATGTTTAAAAGTGAGTACGTTTTTGAGATTTGCGACTGTAATGTAAATCACTTCCACGTATCAGTCCCCAAATGTAGTCTCCCATCATGTTTTCATTATACGCTCCCAGGTCACAAAAGCAAAGTTTGAAGAAAAAAAAAAGTCTTTTCCATTTAGTTTAGGCATAAGCAATTGGGAAATAACACTTTCTGTCCAGGAACAAGAAAAAGTAAAAATTTTGTTACCTAGTGTTATCCAGTACTAAGGTGACAAAGTTACTTAATAGTGAGAGAATGTTGTGTATCAATATATTTAAATTATATGTTCAAGATATTTTGTAGTTCATATGGAACTACAAATATGGAAGAGTGAAATATGGACGTGTGGAAGTAAAGGAGGAAAGACTGACTCATTCCAGCAAGAATTTAATTTATAAATCTCGATTCATAAATAAAATTTGTTTTCACAACATAGTAATATACAAGAAAACACAGACATAATAAACCAGAGGTTAACAAAGAAATCTAATACTGGTGAGAAAGAAAAAAGAGAGAGAGAGAGAAAAAATCGCTGGAGCCGAGAATATATTTATCAAACCTAAACAATTAACAAAAAAAACCTTCCAAGACGATAATCATTACTTTCTTTTTTACCATTTCAATATCTTAAAACACGTGGTTAGATCTAATAATCTAAATTGTGTACTTCAAAACGAATTACGTTTTTAATTAAAAAAATTTAATCAAAATTAGCGACTCTGTTATAACGTATTAATCCATATAATAAAATTAAAGTAACGTGGCAAAATAACACGTAGAAATGAAAACAAAATAATGTCAGAGAAAAAAAAAGTAGCCATTAAAACACTTTATATTGATACTGACACAGCCCAGAACAACAGTCTGATCCGGTTAATAGTTTAACTGGCTTAGATATGTTCGTCCCCCTGGAGTTTTAACAAAAAGCAACTTATTAACATCAAGCCAGGAATAACGTATATAATTACCACATGCCTATGAGTCCTTCTTCATTACACTATTCTTTTCACCGGATACTTTTTATTTTGTATACATTACCCTTTAGACATGATAACCTAATATCTAGGTTTGCTGAAAAAGTGTCTCAAACAGCGTTACTAATTTATGATGAACAAGAGAGCGACTATTCACACATCTTTGTTATACATATCAGTATCAATAGAAAAACAACCAAAATAATATTTATGAGGATCCCTAATCGTTAAAGAATCATCGATACATTACTCTCTTCTAACATGTCATCACACCTCACGATATAATTATTTTAAGACAAGATATAATATACAAACATACATACAGTATGAGCCTTCTCAAATCGCCACGAGACATAGCCCCAACTACGTAATTTGCAAATATTTTTGCACCGAGCAAAAAAAAAAAAAAAATACGGGACAGTAATATCATCCAAACTCTTATCACTCGTAATAAAACAAAGCACACCTACTTACATTTAAAGGTACATTTTTACCTTGGTAACATATAACTCGGAAACTGGGCACTTCTGTAGTGCTCGAAAGATAGTGCTTTAAGCAACAAACAACAAAAATATTCTACTGGACAATACTCTTTTAATGTTAAAAGCTAAAAAAAAAACACATCTGGGTTAAAATATAATTCTTCATAGCTACATTTCTTCACTTCAAAGAAAGTTATTTCCAGCGAGAATGTTTCTTTCATTCTGTTTCCGCGAGAAACTAATACAAAGCGCTGTTTCTGTTGTTTGTTTGTTTTTTTTTTGAAGGAGAAACGAACTCCAAAACTTATCTCAACATGAATATGGTTGTAGTTTATAATTCATTGACGGCCATATGCAGTGAACACTCGTGACAAGAAAATTTATCTTTCATTATATGTGTATAAATCTATAGTCCTACTCTGTAGAAATGACAACTAAGTCTGAAGGTTTGAAGATCGCCGAAAAAGAAACTGAGAGTTTCATATGCACTATTTTCTTTTTTATGCGTAAAGAAAAAGAAATTTCCATTTGACTTGAAAACATACTTCAAGAAATATACCAGTATAACATATCAATAATCTTGTAGGTTGTATATCTCTAGATGCTCTTGTGAGTTACACCGTACAACAACATAAAAACCACAAGCAACGTTCGCATTTCATTTTGAATCTCCATGTGTGTGTGTGTTGTTCTGATTTTTATGTTTTATGTTCTTACTTTAAGAGCGTATATAAATAAGAAACCTGGAGGTAATAAAAATGACTTCAAGTTTTTAGACTTCTGTGTTTAATATTATTCTCTAGGGAAGTTAATTCCTGTTTCTTCATAATGGATAACACAGCTTCATTAAAAACAAAACAGAATAAAACAACAACAACAGTTGCACATAAAACAAATCCAAAAGAAAAGGATGTTACAAACGCAACGGGTGAACCAACTAACAGAACTTTGTAGCTCAATATGTATGAAGGCAGTTCCATAAAAACTGACAAAAATTTTACCAAAATTGCTTTCTATCGTTTTTGCTTTACAAAACTAACGCAGTCTTTGATAAATTCATGTACTCCATTCTTCCTGGTGATTTCGAGCAACTAAACTGAAATATGCAGAAACTGAGATTTCACGCTTTTAAAAAGCCCTTTTTTATGTGGTAAGAAAACTGAATTTAAAGATTCTAAAACCGTTAGAGTCTAGTTAGGACCCGTTTTAGAAAAACAAATATTTTCGTTAAAAATTTTAGGACTGGTGAATTATTAATTTCAAACTGCCCAAAACAAAGTAATACCTAAATCTGTTGCCCAAAACATAGTAATACCTAAATCTGTTCATCTGGAAAGTTCTCAAGCAACTTTTCACTGATCTCAATCATTCTATCTTCTTTTTTCTTAAGTTTTGGTTTCTCTGATGCAAAATTAACACGTAAATATAATTAAATACGTTACTAACGCACTTTAATAATGTATGCATTTTGGATCAAGTTATTTAACACTGGTATGTGATTTACATTAATATTTAGGTTTAGCATAATATATTCCAGGTGGAGCTTTTCTTTAAACGTACACAAAGCAGCTTATCAAATTCTTATAATAGTTAAAAAATAATGACACGTGACAATGTGGAGATAAAAACGGGTGTTCAATAGACGTAGAAAGGCACTGATTATCAGGTACGACTGCTTCTCGTACAGTGCTAAAGTATATATAACACGTATGGGATGAGGCCAGTTGTGGAAGCAATCTCTGCGCAACGTATATGCTTGTACCTGTACGTATATAGATGTATAACTTCACGATTTTGCAACATAAGTTACTTTTCATTTTCTCGAAAAATCACAGATTATCTTATGAATGACAAAAAAAATATATATAAGTTTAAAGAAAATATAAACTCAGAACTAACTGATAAGTTTTGTTCTAATGATCTTATATAAATTACTGGCTAACTACTGGCTGTAGTTTTAACAAAGTTAGATAAAACTACCACAATGTGGGAACATTTATAAAGCTTGATTTAGACGATACATCCAAATTACTTCCGACAGTCACATACTTGTAATCACTATGTATACACGTAACCATTCAGCTTCAACAAACGAGTCCATGAAGACGAATAATCAAAAAGAGACTGAATCATAATCCGATATAAAAGATTCCAGTAAGAAAGGAAAGACTTACGATATTACCAATCAAAAGCTAATACAATTAATGTTAAAATATATCGTCCTTCAGTTCATCCTTAGCTAAGTGTCTGGGAAAACAACGTTTAAATTACGTATTTCTTTACGATTTTAGTTGGTATCTCTAACGTAAAATAACTCTGAAAAAAATTTTGAGCCACGTGTCTAACCGAGATTTTTGTTTTAAATGCAGTAGATTTGAATGTCTTTAGGAGCCCTCTTAAAATCGCGAATATTAGCTCATCACTTCGGTAATAAAATTAAACAGAACGCTAAGACGATCCGAAAGACCATATATATAAATATACAGTCATGTAAGCACTCAAATTTCATTTTGTTTGTAAGCACGTGGGATTATCGTCATTAAACGTAACTCCAAAATTACTGACAAACAACGACATGGTTACGTTGGCAGGATTCAAATCCGCTGACATCTTTGTCTTATTAATATTTACAGACGCGTTTTCTTTACAGAGTTCAAAACTGTCTTTTTCAGTCAGTTTGCAACCTTATTAAAGTTCTGTACGTTCAGACCGAGTTTTGAAATCTCCCCCTTTTCTGTCCAACAAGGATAAAAATTAATATTGAAAAAAAAGAACTCTAATCATCACAAGATGACGTTTGAAAATGTATACGATCACAGAATAAACGTAATACACAATTACTAACGGATTATATCTAATAATAGCTCCTAAATCTATGGAACAGAACAGGAAAAAATGGAATAAGGTGTTACAGTTAGTAAGGTGTTTCCTTTACTCTGCTGTGATTCATCTCTAATAACCGTTTTAATGGCTTTTATTTGTTGTTAGCTAACAGTGTTCCGTGTCTTTTTCGATGTAACATGAAACACTATCTTGGAAATCACATTTAATGCTACATAACTATCTCAGTTCTGCAATACTTTTGCCTACAATTGCTTTACTTTCATTTAAAATGTTGATTCTCTTTTTCTTTTCTCTCAGGTTTAATTCAGTTTCGAAAGATATAACTTATACCAATTTTTCTTTCCTAATAATATTCTTCCAAATGACAGGCAAAGAATCCGCTTTCACTTTGAGCGAACGGAAGTTTGTACAAAGGAGACTCGCCGTGCCTTCCATGATGTAGTTTTAGATCCCCCGTACACATAGTAAAAAAGGTTTTGAACCTCGACACTGTATATTAACATACATATTTATAGGCACTTAGACAAGATGAGATCGGTCTTTGTCCGGTCATTTGGAGCAGGCCTTAGTTCACGGTTTGACTCGAAAATGTGACTCGGTACGTTGCGCAAAAATTGTTAGATATAATTTCTAATGAGTTTATTTTATTTCTGTCCACCTTCGCTATTGGGCAAAAGACTAATGTGAGTAAAATAACGTTAGAATAATTTGTCTAAAACTATTCTTTTAACCGTTAGTCGACGCAGGTATACACCTGGTGGAAACGTTTAGAACAAGCTGTTGAGCACTGACCCTCAACTATTGAACAAACGTTCTCCACGTATAAAAGTGTCTGCAATAATCTAACAATTTCCGTAACGAACAAATGTATGAAATAATTTAAGTTACTACTAAGACAATAACGTTGAAACTCTGTTGGTGATTATTTGCAAAATAGAAATAATTAAAATAATGTGTTGGGATTGTGGATCTAAATTAAAGAACCTTCTGTTTAAAATTCCCTCTAATAAGATATGGAATACATGAATAACGTTTTCTGAAAAATGAAATTATTATGATTGTCCAATGAAATAAGAACTTCACAATATGTTGGCTTAGCCAAAAGATATACTACATTTCGTTCTAAACCTCGTTTTTTGTTAAAAAAAAGGGAACAACAGGATATTTTAGCTAGGAAAGAGAGCAAATTTGAAGCTGTTACAATTCCCACGGATCAAGGCTTTCAAAAAAAAACGGATATGCACCTTTCTTGGTTAACTACGCTTTTAAGCACAGCTGTTCCGCAAAATGGGCTAAACAGATACTAAAATACTTTCAAGAAATTTCTATCTTGGTTTTACCACAGATATGTTTTACATCGTGCAAACACGATGAAACATGTAGAAAGACAATTTATGTTTTTTTCTCTTCAATGCAGTGGAGAACATTACTAGTAGTGCATATTTTAGCTATAGACAGATAAATTTTGACACCTCATACACAACACAAACACACGCACACACACACACACACATATATATATATATATCATATCATATAAACGTGGAGCTACTCAAACAATATCTTCCCATTATATTAATAATGCACAAACACAAATAACCATGACACCAGAATGAATGTTCTAAGTGTAAGAAGTTAATAGATACTATTGCTATCAACGCTTTACGGGGTTTCTCTGGAGTCCGAATCTTTGCTATATGAGATGGCGACTTGACTCATCTGCTTGCTTTCACTGCTTTCAAGAGACTCACCATCCCTGTCTGCTAATAAAGGGTTGTTATCAACTACACATTTTCTCATGTGTTTCTCCAGTGTACTTACAACAGAGAAAGGCATGTTACACAAGCGACAGCGATACACATCTTTTCCAAACCGACCGTGGGTCTTCATGTGTCTGGTTAGTTTTGAGCTCTGAGCACAAGCGTAACTACACAATTCACATTTGTATGGCTTCTCGCCTGTGTGAGACCGTCTATGAACTGTCAAATTGCTACAATTCTTGAAGACTTTGCCACAAAACTCACATGTATCGTTCCGCCGCTGTTCTTTGGGTTTGGGGGTAGTTGTTGTGCAGTATGTGCTAGTCCCTGGCAAGGGACTAGACGAACTGCTTGTTTTGTTGGAGGTGACCGCCATCAAGGCACTTTCACTGGCTGACATTTGGTCAGTGGTGGACGCACTTCCTTGGTAGTAGTCACGTTGGGGAGATGGAAGCCACATTCCTGCATAAAGACTGTTCTTTTCATGTTGACGGTCTCCGACAGCAAATTTGCCATGTTTCTTTGAATCCAAAACATCGAGAAGACTGTGGCTAAAGTCTACTGGTGGCTCTCTGGGCTTACTATTTTCGAACCATCTGAGCAATCTAAGCCATTTTCAGGTAATGTATCAGTGGATCTTGCCTCAGACTTGATTTTTCCTGAACTGCTTTCTTCTAAAGCCTGTTTATAGGCATCATTATATTGTTGTATATTACCTAATCCAATCTTTTCCAAAACTTCGCCCAGTAAAGACTGTCTTTTTATAGGTGGATTTGACTGTTCTGTTTTACCAATTATATCCTCCTGAGTAGGAGATTCTGAAATACTCTTGGGTGTAGTACTTGTCGTCATATTTTCAGCAACATGTTCTGCTAGTTCCTCCTCTTCCAGTTCTTCTTCTTCATCTTCCAAGTCTTCTTCATCCTCATCCTCGTCGTTTTCCCCTTTAACTTCTTCTTCGTTATTCTGATCAGCATCATCTTTCACATCTGGTGTGGACCTTCCGGAACCAACAGTGGCACATGCTGCCAAACTTTTTTTACCTTTTCTATGAGTTTTCATATGCCTTTTTTAGTTTACTGGCCTGAGTACAAGCGTGATTGCAAATGTTACATTTATAAGGTTTTTCGCCAGTGTGTGATCGACGATGAACCGTTAAGTTGCTCTGGAATCGAAACGACTTGCCACAAAATTCGCAAGACTTTAACTTTGCTGATTCCAAAAGATCACTTGGCGATGGAGACACTGTCTGTACTGGATGAGAAGTTATTGGTTGACTGGAAGCTAATGGTTGAGAAAATTGGATTGGCTGTTTGCCTAAGGATGCATTGGTAGGACTTGTGGCTCCTGCTAACTGGCGTAGCCTCTTAGAATAAAAATCATTTTGGTGTTCAAAGCCAAGCCCTATAGACACTCCTCGAGAACGGTCAAAACGCCCTCTGTCCAAAGTATTATGGGTCTCAATCGAATTTACGTTCAAAGAGTTATTGGAGTTCAGCCGTTGGTACGTATCCCCAAGGATGTCTAGCCGGGTCCCTTGACTAGATGGACGGGGTAAGTAGTTGCTTTTGAGCGAAGAATTGAACTGCTTTTCACCCCGGGGAATCTGCAAAAGTTGCATGGCTGGGTGGATCAACTTCCTTCCTCTAGACACCCGAGTTTGGCCGGATAGCGTAGGGGACACGGAGGATGTTGTAGTTTGTTCCAAATTTGACCTATTTTTCTCTAAATTCTTTTCTAGAATGTTGCTTGTGTCCATATAGATCTTCATGCCATGCACATTCTGCACGTGCTGTAATAGAACCCAAGCTGTGACAAATGGCTGCTCACACGTGGAACACGAATAACTGTTTGGTTCTGAAAATATAAAAAAAAAAATACAAAATTTTCAAATTTTCATTTTGTGAAAACAGGCCAGTTAATTCCACCTTGAAAATTAAAATTACATATTGCATTTAATAATTATGATTATTATAATTGCATTTAATAATTATAAGCACACATACAAAACAAATCAGATTAGTTAAGTTCCCCCTCCTCGATAGCTCAGCGGCATGGGGACTTATAACGCTCAGAATCGGGTTCCGATACCTGTTGTGTGCAATGCAAAGATAGCACATTGTGCAGCTTTGCTCTAAACAACAAATAAACAATCAATTAAATCATTTTAAAATTTCAGTGTTCATCGACTACAACGTTTTCGCAAACATATCAGAGTTACTCAAGTGAAAATTGATTAATCCAATGTCGCACATAAATCATATTACCAAGTTCTGGAGAGAGTAATGTACATTGTGCTTTCTTCTGCGGAACACACATTTTTTTTTCATAGCAAAGCCACATCGGGCTAGCTGATGTGTCCACTAAGGAGAATGGAGCTCCTGATTGTAGCGTTGTAAATCCAAAGACTTACCGCTGTCACAGCTGGGGACGCATATTTTTTTTGTTCGTTCGTTTTTGAATTTCGCACAAAGCTGCTCGAGGGCTATCTGTGATAGCCGTCCCTAATTTAGCAGTGTGAGACTAGAGGGAAGGCAGCTAGCCATCACCACCCACCGCCAACTCTTGGGCTACTCTTTTTACCAACGAATAGTAGGATTGACCGTTACATTATAACGCCCCCACGGCTGAAAGGGCGAGCATGTTTGGCGCGACCGGGATGCGAACCCGCGACCCTCAGATTACGAGTCGCACGCCTTAACACGCTTGGCCATGTCTGCATATTTTGAAGATGTGCATCGTCTTATCACCTGATGGATATAATCAACCAATGGTACGTTGCCCATTTGTTTTTAGATTATTAGGCCTAAAGTAGAGAAGTAAATGTAAGATGATATCCATAAGTAGTGCTTGAATACATTCACAATTATATAGTTTGAACTGACGCTTTTTGGTAATCGAAAATTTATAAGTACAATTTACTTTAATCATTTTCAACTTCTTTTAGAGAGATTTGTAATAAATCGGTAGATTCGCAAATTACATAAATATTTCAAAATTACAAGTTCATCAGACCAAACTTCGCTGATGTTCCAATATACCCTAGCGGTCTATCCTAATGCACTGGCAGAATTAGTAGAGCTAGTGACGTCACACCATAACAGCAGGTACAGTTGTAATTAAACATTTATTGCTACAACCAAATACCTATGCACGAGCTTATATTTCGACATTAATAAATGTAATTGAAATTCTAATCAACGACAGGATGGCTAAGTAATCAGGTACTTTATAATTTTCGTACGTGGGCACGAACCGATAAAATAGAAACCGATATTGTTGCAACATGTATTTTTTAAATTTTTCATCACAGATATTACACTATATCAATAGCTATGGCTGAAACCTATTTAAATCTCCTATACATATGCATAAACTATAGTGTGATCATACACTTATGTTATCCTAGTTTAAACGTAAAGTCCATAACATTTATCACGACCGAGTAAGTGTGGCTAAACTTTGTAGGCATAGTTTTTCTGTTTTTTTCACATTTCAGTGGTTTCTTGAGTGACAACAGCACCCGGAGCTACAATGTTTCTATCACATTTCTGAGGAAATGTGTAAATACGAATCGTGATAACAATGTAAAACAATACTACTGTTTTAATATAATACATATTACATAATACATATAGTATTAACTTTATTCGTGTTCACTGATTCATGAAAGAAAAAGAATAACAAGCACTGTTAAAAATGGGTGTAGATAAGTCTGTCCAGTGAGCACTGAGCAACACTAAATACGGCGTTTATGTAAACATCTCTCCAGTGAGCACTGAGCAACACTAAATACGGCGTTTATGTAAACATCTCTCCAGTGAGCTGCACGAAATACAGTGTATATCAAAACCTCTTCAGCAACAAACATAAATGTGTGTGTGTATGTATAAACACCTCTCTAGCGAGCAGACGAAATACGGTACGTGCGTAAACACCTCTCTAGCGAGCAGACGAAATACGGTACGTGTGTAAACACCTCTAGTGAACAGACGAAATACGGTACGTGTGTAAACACCCTCTAGTGAACAGACGAAATACGGTACGTGTGTAAACACCTCTCTAGTGAACAGACGAAATACGGTACGTGTGTAAACACCTCTCTAGTGAACAGACGAAATACGGTACGTGTGTAAACACCTCTCTAGTGAACAGACGAAATACGGTACGTGTGTAAACACCTCTAGTGAACAGACGAAATACGGTACGTGTGTAAACACCTCTCTAGTGAACAGACGAAATACGGTACGTGTAAACACCCTCTAGTGAACAGACGAAATACGGTACGTGTGTAAACACCTCTCTAGTGAACAGACGAAATACGGTACGTGTGTAAACACCTCTCCAGTGAACAGACGAAATACGGTACGTGTGTAAGCCTCTTCAGAATAAAGCACTAAATAAAGCGTGAGCAAACCTCTTCCTGTTATTGCTCCAGTTTGATATACTATTCTGTAAATAACTGAAATGTAAAAGATAACTGGTTGCATCTAAATTTTAAACAAGGGGTTTAATAGTTTCAAACATTTAATCATAAAATAAAGACACATTTGTGAAAGCAACCACCTATATCATGTCATCTTTCCTGTCTAATAAAGTAAGCATAAAATATTTTAAATAATTATTTTAAAAACTCCAAAGAACATAAACGTATTCAGTGCTAACATTTTCAAACAATCTTACTTATCTGCAAATAATAAGTTATTAATCTTGTATAAAATTCGTTTCTGAATATGAAGCCATATTGAGCCACTCATGAGCTTCGCGATATGTTCTCACAGAACGTATAATATTTTTTTCATAGATTATAGGTGTACTACGCAAGTTAGTACTTTACTAAAAAAAATTTCCTGTGGTTGGAAGTTGAAAAAAAAAAACAGATGAGGAGAGAAAATAAAATTGGAGATGTAGTTTTAAAATAAGACTGATGGTTACACGTATACGTGGCTAAGTCATGCACGTAGAAAATATTTGTTACGTGAAGTATAATAAAGCAAGGAGAATGAATTTCCATAGTTACCAGCACAAAAATGAACGTTTTGTGCTCTTATAGACCTCCTCACATACATACACATGACATTCTACTTCGCAGATTTAAGGCGGTATTAAGTATTAGCTGTACAGATGTATACTTAAGATACATACAC